>NC_056743.1:215828218-215870718 GCF_019279795.1 Protopterus annectens | reverse complement strand
GTATTGTCTGTTGCCCATCCAGTTATCCAGGTTGCGCTTAAAAAGGGTTAATAAGGTACTCTGCTTGACGTGGAGAGGGAGTCTATTCCACAGAAGGGGGAGTCTCTGGGACACAAATCTGTCTTGCCAACAAGTCCTACTGATGTCATAGACAAGGTTGAGGTTGTGCATGCAGGTTACTCGAGTGGAGCTTGACTTGCAGATTTAAAGCATTCCCATCAAGGCGGGGTCTGAGACTGCTCTATATGCCAGACAGGGGTCACCTCTGAGGAGTCTGTATGAGACTGAGTTGAGATACAGGGCTTTTAGCCTGTCTGTGTATAGTAGATGTTTGAGGCCCTGGATTCTCCTGGTGAGGAACCTCTGTGATCTCTTCAGCTGCTGCATGTGCTTTGTGAGGGACATGTCAAAAGGGGCGATGTACTCAATAATGGGTCTTATAAAGGAAGAATATAGAGATGTTATGACTTCCTTGTCCCTGGATGAGATACCCTTCCTAATGAGGTGGGCCATGTAGAAAGCTTTCCATACAATGGAGCCAGTATGGTGGTCAAAAGTCAATTTACAATCAACCTGGGTGCCTAAGTCCATCACACTGATTGCGTGTTTAGGACCTTGTTATTAACGTGATAATTTGTGGGGACGATGATGCATTTTTTGGCATTCAGTTTGAGGCCATGTTTCTAGCAGCAGTCATTTGTTTTAGTGACACCCTCGTGGAGGATGACCACATCACTAGAGGAACTGATGACAGTGCCCAGCTTGCCGTTATCTGCAAACTTGACCAGCCATAGCCCGCTGGTTTTAGCCTGCACCTCAGGAAAGTATATCTCAAACAACAGAGGCCCCAAGACCAATCCTTGGGGTACACTGGTCATTACCGGTCTACTGCTTGAGGTGGCTTCCCCTATTTTGACTAGGTGGGGGGGTTCTATCAGTGAGCTAGTTTGCTACCCATCTGGTAACATATGGATTGATGCCTAGTTGAAAGAGTTTATCTATTATACCTGAGTGGGGAATAGTATTGAAGGCTTTGGCCAGGTCAAGGTAGGAGGTATGCACCATCTTCCCCTCGTCCATGACTTTGGTGACTGTCTCAAAGAAGTTGACAAAATTCAACAGGCATGACCTCCGCTTGATGAAAACAAACTGTGTGGGATTGAGTGTTTCAAGGTTGCTAATGTCCTTGTTAACGAAGTCCAATGATAATCCACTCCATCACCTTGCAGATCAGGCTAGTTAGGCTGATGGATCTATAATTTCCTGGATTGGTGGATACTCCACCTTTGTGCAAAGGGATGACAGTGGCTGTCCTCCACTTTGCTGGGACAAAGCCAGTACTCAGGCTTTGGTTGAATATGGAGCCTAATAGTGCTGCAAGTTCCTGCCTGAGTTCATGTAGGATGCAGCCTAGGATGTTATCAGGTCCCATGGAGGCTGTATTTTTTGCCTTTAAGAGGCAGTGATGACTTGCTCCCTTGAGCTAAGGGGTGGGGAATGTGCTGGGGATGTCCTGATTTACTGATGGGAGGGACAGAGGGGTGAGGTTTTCACTGTACCTCTCTGCCAGCAGGTTGGCAATATCTGTGGCGTTTGTGTATGTGGTGTCCTTGACCATCAGTTCTGAGCAGATCTGAGTGCTTCCTTTGAGAATGCAGACATATGTGACGAAGGCTATATGATTATATTTAGTAGATGCGACCAGTTTGGACTTGAAGTTAGCTTTGGAGGATTTCACTAGTGCACTTATTTGCTTGTTCAGACTAAGGAAAGATCCTTCCAACTAGGCACCTGCTCC
This sequence comes from Protopterus annectens, assembly GCF_019279795.1. Classification (NCBI taxonomy): domain Eukaryota; kingdom Metazoa; phylum Chordata; order Ceratodontiformes; family Protopteridae; genus Protopterus; species Protopterus annectens. The sequence goes on along the minus strand of NC_056743.1, from coordinate 215,868,920 downwards.
TTCTTGGTCCTGGACAGCAATTTTTTCCTTTTATTATAGAGCTTATTTACTGCAGATGTCCACCAGACAGGTTTACTCTTCCTTTTGGAGGATGATTTTGTCCTGTCAGGTATTCTTGATTCCATAAATGCTTGTATGGTACCTTGGTGTAAATTTGCACATTTGTGCCAGTTCATGAGGGGGGGGGGGGGGTGTGAAGCTGTTTATACCTTTCCTCAGGAGCTTGTAATCAGCTTTGGAGAAGGTTTCATGTTTGACCCTAGCAAGGGAGGAACTGGGGGAGATGGTGGCTTCGAAAGTGATCGCTTTGTGGTTGGATCTTACCAGGAAGGATGACATTGTAGGGATGCTGCAGTGGTTACTCAGGCTGGCTAATACCAAGTCCAAGATACTATCACCTCTTTTGTGGGTGTCAACCAGCTGGTCCAAGGCATTTGCATTGAAGAAATCAAGGAATCTCTGGGCATTTGTGTTTTGGTGCTAGTAGTTCTTCCAGTCTATGGTTGGACAGTTAAAGTCGCTGAGGATCAGGATAAAGGGTTGAATCTTGATAGATTCGAAGAGGTCCAGATAGGTGGAGTAGGCATCTTGAGTCAAAGTTGGGGGCCTGTAGCTGGCTATAATTTGAATATGGGTCTTGTCAATGGTTAACTGCATCTGAAGTGTCTCCTGTGCATCATACTGTCTGTCCAGCCTGGAGATGTGTATGTCTTTAATATATATTGAAACTCCACCTCCTTTTGCTTTGTTGCCCACAGTTTGAGGTCTGAATGTATGACAGGATGAGTAATCTGGTATGGCTGGGGAGATCTCTGCAGCTTTGGATCAGGTTTCTGTGACTGCACAAATGTCAGCATCTTCCATGGTTAAGAATGCTTGCAGTGAGTGCTGTTTCATGTTTAGACACCTAGAGTTTAGCAGCATAACCTTAAAGACAAGTGTCCAGAACAAACATGGTATATTTCTTTGCCATTACCTCTTATACTTCACATTTTCAAAGTATTTTGCCACATATTATCTCCACCTTCATAAACTGTTAAAATATATTGTATTTTAGCAATTAATGATGGTGAAGATAGTATAGTATACACTTCTTTATTCATTTGCAGGCAAATGCATTTAGCAAAGACAGAGATACAATACTGTCTCTACAAATTAATGCATCACTGGAGTATTGGTTGTAATTACACTAATTTGTGCAAAGCTCTTTTAATTTCTATTAGTGGTTCAATATAAAATTCAGAATAAAAAATAAGGATAATCAATTCAGACTGCATTGAATTACAAGTTGATTTCAGTATATATTTATTTTCACTCAGATCATGTGATAGGTTTTATCTTTCTGGAGTTCTCAGTTCTATGTGTGGCACCTGTAAATAAGTTTCACAAATGTTTACGCCATAATATATCATTCAAATAAGTATTTAAGTTCACATTTAAAGTGCAGTCTAGATAGTTGAAATATAAACTTCAGCAGTGTACCTAAACAGAGACATGTAACAGTAGTGGTGCTCAAAATGATATGGAAAGAAAAGCAAAGCAACATGTACAGTGAATGTGGTATTTATAGGCACACAAAAACTTTGAGACAAACTCACTCCTATCATTTTTCTGAATTGTGTGATAAATACTTTATGCTGCAGTTTATTTTGGGTTCCATTGCATAAGGAAAACAGTTATCAAAGATCTTATTTGAAAAAGTCTTATTTGCTAAGTTATTCTGCTTATCTTTCTTAGGATTGTGTGATGTTATGGAGTCCTCTTTGATCCTGGGAGAGAAACTGCATGAGAATTTTTTTTGTGTGTGTGTGTGTGTGTGTGTGTGTGTGTGTGTGTGTGTGTGTGTGTGTGTGTGTGTGTGTGTGTATGTTTTAGTGGTATTCCAGGCATAAAAAAAATCAAATGAATATTTACTGATTCAGGTAAACCAAATGACATAAATTTTTCTCATTCCTTCTCTTTTATTGTAGCCTTTATTTACTTTACCATGAATCAAGTACATAATGTCCATTGATCTGTGTGTCTGTCTGTGTGTGCGTATGTATGTGACAGACATTTTATATATTTGTTACTCTTATGAAATCTTGAACACCAGAAACTTGAACTTGAAAATATCAAGCCCATTTTGGTAAATTACAAACCATCAAATCAATTATATGAACACTCCCATGAGACGTGCAAGTGACAGGGCAAGTACAGATTTAGCTGATTAATCTTATACTAACCAAATACCATTCAGTACTGTGCAGTCAAAGATACACACACACACACACACACACACACACACACACACACACACACACACACACACACACACACACACACACATATATAAACATTTACATCTGTCTGTATATATATTTATTTATGAATACAGACAGACATACACACACATACGTATCTAGCTAGCTATATATACATATGTCTGTATGTATGTAGCTATATATATATATATATATATATATATATATATATATATAAATATATACATATATCCATATATAGATAGATAGATACATAGTACTCTTATATAGCTAATATACCATAACAGTAGATGTTCAAATAGATAACTGCATCAATAGCCATTGCAATACAGGAGGAATCTAAAGTCCTTCATAAAATCAGAACCAACTTAATAAATATATTATTGGTGACTTCCTTTAGTCTCAGGCAATAGTGGTTCTCCCTTCTTATACAGTTGGCCAGGGGTAGTTATTGAAGGCTTCCTCACAGAGTGGAGTTGCTCAGTTAACTCACTCAAACCTATAGTGCCTTTTTGTCAGGGGTGGCTTGTGCTATTGGACTGCAGCCCCCCAGCTGTACAAATGAAAAATAAACAGAAATAAAACAAAAATGAAAAGAAAATTAAACAAGTCCTGGACCATCGTGCATGCACATTCATGGCATTTCCCGCTATCTGGACTGCTGGTGAACCAGTCTGGAGCATGTTCACAGAATCCAGACTATCTCACCAGCAGTCCGGATTATGAAGACAACATTGAATTTGCAAATTTCCCAGAAGTCTATGCAGTTACAACAGGGGATCGGAATTTTCAAATTTCCCAGAAGTCTATGCAGTTACAACTGCATAGACATGAAGGGGATCAGACTGCAATGTCCGCAGGCTGGTGCTCTTCAAGGAAGGAGCATCACGGAAGGGGAAGGACTTGCTTGCTGGAGGATGGATTGTACAGCTCATTGTTGTGGACTTTTAGCTGCTGCAAGGGACTTTCTTGATGGATTAACAGATGTGTGTGACTTTCTATATGGAGGAGCTTGACTGCAATGGAGGTGTGTGTGTGTGTGTGTGTGTGTGTGTGTGTGTGTGTGTGTGTGTGTGTGTGTGTGTGTGTGTGTGTGTGTGTGTGTGTGTGTGTGTAATGCCCCAGTTGCTACATGGTGGTGGGTAGAGAATAAGGCTTGAACGCTGTACCTTGGGCCCAAGTGGCAAGAGCCTGAATTCCTTACCCACCACTATAAAAATTTGCAGATTTTTGCCTCATATTTGTTCTGTTCCTCATAAAATCTATGGTTTCTGTATTTTTGTTTCTTGACACAGTCAGTGGTGCAGTGGTGCACTGGTAGTATTGTTGCCTGACAGCTACAAGTTCTCTGGTTTGATTCTTGGCTGGGGTGCCTTTTGTGTGGAGTCTGCATTTCCTCCCTGTGTTTGTGTGGGTTTGCTCTGGTGTCCTCCTATCTTACAAAGACATGTGTTTGGAGTGTTTCTCCCTGGGCCTCTGCTGAAAATTGGCTTCTGTTCCAAGTCAGGCTTTCCTGGTTAACAAATGTTAAACAAAAATGACAAGCATTTGAATTTCAGACTTCATATTCTTCAGAAAGTACATGGTAACACAAAACCTTTTATTCTAGCAATTTTCAAAGTTTATAAGATGGATATTTGAAATTTGTCCCTATTTTTGGGACTGTATTCCCCCATTATTGGCTTCGTCCAGGTTGTTTGTGTTAAGGTTGAGAGCTATAGTGAGAACTGATTTCACTGAATATGTTTGGAGGCTGTATTCCCACATTACTGGCTTTGTCTTGTCTACATGTTTTTGCTAACAGGTTGAGAGCCATGGTGAGAACTGAATTCACTGAATATATTTGTGGGCTGTATTCCCCCATTATTGGCTTTGTTCAGGTGTTTTGTGCTAAGAGGTTGACAGCTATTGTGAGAACTGAATTTAGTATATGGTAGCCATTTAAGTTTCAGTCTTCCTTTCTTTCATAAAACAGATGACTTGGCATGGTGGTATGTTGCTCTGATTGTTTTGCACAGGGTCCTGGGTCCAATACTTGGCAATGAAATGTATGGTGGTAGCACAGCATTTTATTCTAGCAACTTTTCAACATTATACAAGCAATGTTTAAAATGCATCCCTGGTTTTTGGGCTTTTGTCCCCCCAATAAATTTTGGCTTTTCCAGATTTCTTGTGCTGCAAAGTTCAGAGATAGAGCTGAGTGTCAAGTAGATTTTACAAGAAGCTGAGAGCTGCAGGGGAACAAAAGTTTAGTGCTGCTTATGCTGAGTCTGCTTGCATTCTTAATAGCATAACAGGTAGTGTACTTGTTTTTGATGCAGAAGGCTGTGGGCTCTACTCCCACAGTAGGTAGATGCATTGCTGATACTGTACTGTGTTGTAAAGGGGGTGGATGCTGCAGTCCTTTTTGGCAAATATACCTAGTAACTATGAACCTGTTATCAGTTTGCCATCCATTCCCTATTGCAATATTATTAGCTTATCATTTTTTAATGCAACATAGGCAATTTATTCCTCAAGGGCAACAGACACTCTTTTTGTAGATGAAACAATGAAATATAAAGTTGTTTGCTAGCAGCAACCTTTTCATTAGTTACATATTTCTTTAATGTGGAATTATTTAGATGACTTTTACTTCTTCAGAAATTGTGCATATTTACTGATAATGGTGGACTGTAGATGTTTAAGAGGACTTTTATGATGGAAATGTTCTGACCTGGGCAGTTTTGTCATTATTGGTGCATGCATTTTGTTTCATTGTTTACTGGAAAAATGTTCTGAATTGGGCAGTTTTGTCATTATTGGTGCATGCATTTTGTTTCATTGTTTACTGGAAAAATGTTCAAAACAATAAATTTAAAATGCCCTCTAAGAACTGTACTGTATTGTACAAGGAATATAATTTAGTACAATCAGGAAGGTGTATCAAAGAGCACATGTATGTTTCATGTGCAAGGGGCCTATGATTTGAAAACAGCCCAAAGTTAATCTTTATCTGCCACTGGCATGGTGTATTTTCTTTGAATGTGGGTTTCAATGCTGTTTCAATGAATGTGAGTTTCAAGAGCAGAGAAGTTTTAATGCTGTCTATTTTCATTGTGAGACTGCATTGCTTTGTTCAGTAGATGTCTTAGTGTTTGTGCTGTAAAATGCAAAATAAAACTTTCAAATGAAGTCCAAATCATCATAGAAGTAAAGCAGTATGCACATTAGTGTTTATGGTAAATGGGGTGAAATAGCCAAGTAATGGTTCATTGGAATGGCTGCAGGGGGGAGGCTCCATTCGATCATGATTTTGTGAGGGGGAAGGGCGGCAAACTCAAAGACAGCCCCGGCTGAACTATACCTCCCAACTGTCCAGATTTTCACAGAAAGAAGATTTTTGCTTCTAATTTTTGGTTTGTTCCTCATACAATTTGTGGTTTTCTGGCAAAGCATTTAGGAATTAAGTCACTAAATAACGACAGACACTGAGTTTCGGACTTCATAACCTTCAGAAAATGCATGCTAAAGTAAGACCTGTTATTCTATCAACTGTCTCAGTTTATACAAGAGCAATTTTAGTACTGTTTATATGTTCCTCCAATATATTTGGCCTTGTCCAGATTTATTGCATTAACAGGTTGAGAGGTACATGCAAATAAATTGCTTTATAGAATTAGGCATAGCCAAACCTCTCAACTGTCCCCAATTTTGGCTCAAAATGTTGCTCTTCCCCTAATAATCTCTCCGCAAAATAGCAATTTTGGAAGAAAACGTGGAGGGTTTACAATTAAGAAATAATTATAATAATCAGAGTTATAGATTACTTTTATTTCAGAAATGCATGTAGATTCTTTTATTTTGTCAGCTGCTCAAGTTAGCAGTACTAATATTTAAAAAGGGTCCCTTCTTTGATAGGTTCCCAGCTGTATTTTGTTTCTATTTTATATTTTTGCATCACATTTTTGGTCCATTTTTTATAAAATTGTGGGTTTTTTGGCAAATTAGTAGCAAATCATTAAAGACTGAAGTTAGAAAATAATGACAGACATTTGAGTTTCAGATTTCATACCCTTCAAAAAATTCATACTAATGCAAGACCTACTATTCTATTATCTTTCTAAGTTTATAAGAGCAATATTTAAAAAATGTCCTTATTTTTTGGGCCTTTGTCCCACTTCTATGTATGTCTTTGTCCAGATTTCTTGCTCTGAGGTTGAGAGGTATGACAAATGTGTCAGGGCCATCACAGTCAGCCAGAAACATTTCAAATTGTGACATACTTGTTGCACCCCACTCCCCCATGTAGTGACTCTGGATGTGTCCAAGCAAGACAAGGAGCAGTTATGCAGTGTAAATGTGCAGAGAATCCCCCCATCCAAGGTAGACACAAGTACTACAGTGGCTTTTCATCTGTCCTTGATTTTACAGAATGGTCTGGTTTCTGTCATATTTTTGTACTGTTGATTTATGCATATTATTACTCAGAAAGTACCTGTTGCTCTGTGTTTAAGTAGCAATGCTTTAATGACCATCAAGTAAGCTTGTCTGAGATCGTAAGATGCAAGTAAGCTTTAATAAGCATACTGTTAAAGAACTGCCAACATTAAAAGCCTTTCTGTTGTTGCCATGCAGAGAATACTTACATAACTATATAATGTATAAGCCTTGGGTATTGAAATACATATGACAGTATTTGTAATGAAGGACAGGATTACATTATTTTAAGAAGCTCATTACACTTGTTGGAGACATCCAGTCATCTCTGTAGGCTTTACCCGTAAACTAAACAGAATGCCAATCTATCATGTGTGGTCCATAACCTGTACAGTAATCCTTTAAGCAATGTATCTTGACCTTGTTTCTTGTTTGCTTTTCATTTTTTACTTTGATCATGTTTTCCCCATGAAACAAGTAGACAGTTGTCAGGCAGAAGGTCTTTTTTTTGGATAAGAAACATTTTTACAAGTGGGGGTATCACAGAGATTGCTACTTTCAGTATGTTACTTGGTACTTTTATAAAGCTGAATATAAATTATAATTAAAACTGCAGTGCAAGGAGACATGGTTTGAGTTGAGTGCTGCTTGTTTTCTTATACTTGATTTTGACTGGCATTCCAGTAATGTATTTAAAAAGTAATTTATTTTTTCATGCCTCACAACCTTTTTGTTTCCATCTAGATATTAAGTAAGCTGTCATGCAGCCAATGTATTGAAATATTTTTTTCTTCTACACTTCATTTTGTCTTGATTGGACCCTCATAATGACAGTTTGGCACCCAGGGCAGCGCATTTAATTAAAGTTAGTTTTTTGTGGTTTTGAGCATAGCTCCTTCCCTTTCTAGTTGGCTGCACCCCTTCCCATTGACCCCACCAACTCAGCTGTCTCCTGCAGCCCCCCTTTGATTTGAAGTCACCAGCCACCACTGCTTTTTGTAGACCTCCGGTTCACACCATAACTCCTTATGGTATCCAGATCGTTTTTTTGGGGGGGGGGGTCTGTTTTCTTTAACTAAGTGACTTACCAACTAATAATAGGTAGAATGATAAAGCTCAAGGGGTTTTTAACAAAATGACACAAAATTTATTAGTTCATGATGTCCTGCAACAGAGAAATTAATCATTTGTCACTTATTATTCATAGTTTCAAATTTATGTTCATATTTTCATACCTGAGAGCTTTACATGATATTGAGGTGTATGGTGTGAAATATTGTTAGTTGTTTGTTTATAAATATTATCTATTTGGTTTCATAGTTATATCTGTACTTAATACTTCAAAAAACAAGTGAGTTATAAAATGTTTCATGACATCAGACAAAACCTTAGATGTTGTTGAAGAAAACCATCTATGACATTTGCACTGTAAGGTGTACATCTTGAGAAATTTCCAGAAATTTCCAAGGCTGAATGAATAGGAATGTGATTATAGGCATCTTTTAAATCTAGTGCTACCAGGAAACCTGAAAGAGGAAGGAGAGGCTACAGGCTTTGAAGTGACATCATTTTGAATTTGGGCACTATCACAAACAGGTTTAGGAAAGAAGGATTCAGAACTGGACTCCAAGCAATTTCTTTCTTTGAGACAAGGAACATCCTTGAATAAAACCCCTTCCCCACCTGGGAAGGAGGAACTGGTTCTCTCACTCCTTGGGATAACATATGATGAAGAACAGGTGGAAACAAAAAGAGTCTAATCTGCAGAATGAGGAATGACCCCTTGGAAAGGAAGAATTTCCTGCCCAGTGCCATCTTTAACTTAGATGAATGATTTTCAGAACCCATTTGTTTGAAACAATCTGTTGCCAAAGAGAAAAAATGGAGATTGAGACTTTCTGGAAGAGAAAAAGGGCCAGGGTGAGAGGTTCACAAAGTTTCTTGAATAATCATTCAGACTTGTTGGAGCATCCCTGGTTTTGGGAGATTTGAAACGTCTTTTTGGGACCTCCTTGCCACTTCTTCTTAAACATCTGTTTACCTAAATTCTGTTAAGACTGTTTATTCTGTTTTTTTGCCAAAATAGGATAAGGAGAAAGAAAATCCCTTGGACAATTTGGAAAAGGAGGGTTGAAAAATCTTAGATTCCTTGGATCAGCTTGCCCCTTCCATCACACATTTGATCACCTCTGCAGAAGAGGATCCAAACGCTAAATCTTTCTCCAAAGGAAAATTTAAAATCCCATTTTTCACATCACCTGGGAGGTTCTGAGAATGCAGCCAATCAAACCTCCTTAAAACAGCACCAGTGGCCATAGCCCTGGAAGAAGAATAACTACAGTCATTCACACATTGTAAACAATGAGTAGTGACCTGTGCAAAAGAAGAAACTAAATTATTTAAAGCAGAGTTTTCTTCACAAGAAGAAAAAAAGAAGTAATGTACTCACCATAACAATCAACCTGTGTTGTCTACTTTCATTCTTCCTCAGCTAATGGGTTCGGATCAGACTCAGACGTTACAATCATGCCCACCAAAAAACTAGCTAGTTCCTTCCCTACCCATAATGCACCAACCCCTAACATCTCTCAGATCTTGTTTGCTACCTGACAGAAAGACTATTACAATATGCCATAACTGGAGCTCAGCACAAAGGACAGTAGTATCCTTCAAGCCTCTTGTTCTTCCAGAAGTCAGCCATTAAAAAAGGTGGGGGTTGGTGGGTGGGGAGTTGAGGAAGAATGAAAATGGACAACACAGATGGAACATTATGGTGAGTACATAACTTCTCTATCTGATGTCAGTTTTCATAAATTCCTCAACTAATGGGACAGAGTCCACAACTACCTAAAATCCTGGGTGGACTCTAAGGAAGGATATTCCTAAGTATGGTTGAGCCAAAGACTGATCTTCCCCTCTAGACCAGCTCTACTTTGTAATAAGTGATAAAGGTATGAAGATTTGACCAAGTTGCAGCTGCACATATATCATCCATGGAAGCCCTAGTTTGGAACACAGAAGAAGTCACCATGGATCTGGTTGAATGAGCTTTTAAAGGTTTTGGTAAGGGGAGACTCAACTTGTTATAGACAAAGGAAATACAATCCATCAACATTCTAGCTAGAGTTACCTTTGTAACTGATTTGCCCGATTTAGTATGTGCAAAGGAGATAAATAGCTGATATGTATTTCTATTTTTTTTGTTCTATTTAAGTAAAAACATAAAGGTCTATGGACATCTAATAAATGCAGCATATATTCATCGTTATTTGCAAATTTAGGAAAGAATACTAGCATGTTAATGGATTGGTTATTGTTGGATTCTGATACCACCTTAGGAAGGAAGGAAGGAAGCGTTGGTATGTAACATTACCCTATCCTTATGAAAAATCAAATATGGAGGCTTAGAAGATAATGCTAGAAGTTATGAAATTCTTCTAGCAGATGTAATTGAAACTAGAAAGATATTTTTTCCAGATCAAGAATGTAAGATCACATTCAGCTGCTGGTTCTAAGGGTGAGTGATTTAAGGCTTGCAGTGCAAAATTTAAATCCCAGGGTGGAGTGCAGTCTTTATAAAGGGGTCATAGCAGGAGAGTACCTCTAAAGAAGGCTTTGCACAGCTTAGAGGAAGCAAGAGAAGCACTTTGAAATCCAATATGAAAATTAGAGGTTGCTGTAGTTGGACTTTTATAGTTGATGAGCTAGCACCTTCATTAAATAGACTCGCCAAAAATTCCAGAACAGATTGAACTGGAGCTGAGAAGAGATCAATCTGATTTTGCTCTGCCCAACAAACAAACCTGTTTCATTCACTCCTGTAAAGTTTCCTAGCAGAAGGTTTATGAGAAGATAAAAGTATGGAGTGGACAGGGGAAGAGAGCATTTGGTGTCTGGGTATTAAAAGAATTGGAGAAACCACACTGTTAGTTTGAGGCTTGAAATATCTGGATGAACCATGCCTGTCAGGTGGAACAGTAGGTCTGAAACTGGATCCAGAATCCAAGGTGGATACTGTAGGTGCGACCAAAGGAAGGGAAACCAAATCCACTAAGGCCATTAAGGCACAATAAGGATAATTTTGCTCTTCAACTAGGCTGCTTTCTACAGGAATTTGGGGATTAGGAAGGGAAAGACGGTAAGCATACAGAAGACTGAGGGGCCATCATGGAGTAGGGCATCTGTCGGTGATTTCCCCCAATGGGGGATTATGGCAAAAATACTGCTGCACTTGCTGTTCTGGGGAGAGGCAAAAAGATCACAGTAAGGTTGGCCCCACTGACTGAAAATCATATCCGTCACTTTGTTGTTGAGGGACCACTTGTGAGGTAGTATAGTAAGATGGGCCTGCTCAGTTTGTCTGCTATCATGCTGGACTTCCCCAAAATATGCATTGCTATTAGAAATCAGTTGGAAGATATCTCCCATTGCAACACTCTGAGGGCTTCTCTACACAGGGGATAAGATCTGGTTCCACCTTGTTTGTTGATGTACCAAACTACTGACATGTTGTGTGTCTGGACTGTAACTGTTTTGAGAGGAAAAGAGTCTAGGAATGCCTGCAATGCCAAAAGCACTGCTCTCATCTCCAGTACATTGTGATATGTGAACTGGCCTCTTCGGGGGACCAAATGCCTTGAACTGTTTTCCCAGAAAATGCCTCCCCACCCAATCTGGGAAGCATCTGTGGTCACTATAGCCTTGGATTGAGGGTGGATGAAAGGTCGGCTTTGAATACCTGTTGTGACTGCATCCACCAGTAAAGGTATCTTTTACATATCTGCGTTATCATCTTTGCTAACAAGGGTTGAGAAGGCACTGACCATTGTGTTGCTAGCATCCACTGTAGAATTCTCATGTGGAATCTTGCTAAAGGAACTATCATTACTGTCCCGACCAGGCATCGACTGGTAAAAGCGTGAGATCAGGTGCTACAAACATGTTTACATCTTGGAATAACCATGGAAGTAAATATTGTGGGAATAAATAGCCAGGGAATTGTTATGGCTAGGCTTGTATAGACCCCAGGGCCGATAGCCTAGTACCAACCTATGAACCTAGGAACATCAATTCCAGGGCTTGCAGAATCATTTGAGCAGAAATTCTGGTACTGCAAATTATTTTCCTGACCTGCATCCTTATAGTTTGCACTCCTGACAGAGGAAGAGAAGCTGCCATGGATACCGTGTTGAACACTGCCCCTATGAATTCTAATGTCTGGGTCAGTTCTAAGTGAGACTTGTTGTAATTTACGGTTATTCCGAAATGTAAACAAGTCTGTAGCACCTGATCCCATGCTTTTATCAGTCGATGCCTGGTCGGGACAGTAATGATCCTGTTGTCTAAAGATGGAAACACTCTTTATTCCTGCAGTTTCAAATGAGCTGCTACTACTGCCATACATCTAGTGAACACCATGGTGGCTGTGGTGAGGACAAAGGTCAGTGTTCTGAACTGGTAGTGACTAGCTCCTAGCGGGAAGTGTAAGTACCTTCTGGACTGTCATTCATTTTTATATGATAGAATGCATCCTAAAGGTCTGTCAAGCACATCCAGCCGTCCTTGCCCAAAAAGGGCAGAATGGACTAAACCATGATCATCTGGAACTTTGTGTGTTGAACTGACTTGTTCAATACACTGAAATCCAAAACTGGTCTCCAGTACCCTGTTTTCTTTGGCACTGAAAAGAATCTTGAGTAAGATCTGTATTCTATTTGTTCTGGTGGGACCTCTTGGATGACTCCTTTTCTTATCAGCTTTTGCGTTTCTAGTGCTACTGCTTTCCTCTGATTGGGTGAAACATCAGGAAATTTTCTTAACAAATGGAGGGAGTAGAGAAAAGGGAATTATATAACCTCTGGAAATAATTCTCTGCACCCAGCTGTCTTTTGTTATATCTAGCCAGGCTCTCTGGTGCAGGGATAACTGACCTCCAGAGGTGGGCAATCAGGCATCCTTTCAGGAGTGCTGAAAGAGTCTGTCGGAAAAAGAATTTCTAGACCCCTGGTTTTGTGGGCCTCCTCTGCTACTGGGATGTCACCCTCTATTATAGCGCCACCCTCTTCTCTGGTGGAACTATCTCCACATATGTCCTGGAAAGGAGTCTGGGACTTTCTGAACCACATTCTTCAACCTCTTCATTGAGCTGTTAGTTTGAGGGATTGAAAAATGCACGCCCATTGCAGAGAGGGTCTTTCCATCTTTCTCACACCTGAAGAGTGTGTCCTTCACTGTGGGACCAAACAAAGAAGTGCCATCAAAAGGAGCATTGACAAATGAGAACTTGAATGGCTGCACAAAATCACACAGGCACATCCAGGTATGCCTCCTTATGGAAATACCTGAATCTGCAGCCCTTGGGGCCCCTTCTGCAGCATGCGAGATAAGCCTCATGGACAAATAAGATATAGCTTTTAGGGTAGCCAACTGATAGACTACTCAAGATTGAGCCTAAGCAGTTTTGGTCTCAGAAAGATATTTTGATAGCTCTTTAATCAAATCTCTTTGAAGTCTTGAAAAGTGTGCCAGATAGTTCAGCAATCTGAGTGTAACAGTTGCTGAAGCATAAACATCCTTCCCAAATCTGTCAATCACCCTAGACTCTGTTAGGAGGATGAACAGTGGAACTCTGTTCAGCAAGTTCCTTTTTTGTAGCTACCACCATGACCATGGCATCTACTGGCACCCCTTTTCCCCAAAATTCTCTTCTAACTGATGGAGCCAGAATCTGGCTTGGTCTCTTGCAGAATAGCTCAACAGAATCAGGTTCCTTCCATGCCCACCTAGAGACCAAATCAATGAGCTCACTGGCAGGAGGGGTAACCCAGGGGCTAGATAGGCCAGCTCTAAATGCCTCCAGAAATACTAATTCCTCTAGAGAAGGATCATGGGAAGACCAGACACCCTTCTGCTTAAGGATCTCGAGAATGTCTCCAAATGAGACATCACTAGGTGGTGATTTTGTGGACCCCTCTCCTTCATCGAAATCAGTATCCTCAGTGACTGACTCTTGAGGAGAGTCCAAGTGCCTCCTTTTGCACTTCCTCTTCCTAAGAACATCCATGATCAGATGGTCTGGTGAAGTATCACAATAGATTAGAATATCCTGCTGAGTAGTCTGGAAGTTTTGAGCTGGCTGTCCCTGTGGGGTAGAATGTTGAGGCTCAAGGTACAAAGACATCCGAGTAGAGGGTGGATTCAAGGGGGTAGGATCCGTCTGACCTGCTGGAGCAGAAAACACTCTCTTCACAACCTCGAAAGCAGATCACTCCAGAGAGAAGGAAGACAACGGAGCCAAGAAAGTAAGTTTCTGGCCCATCACCAACCTCCACTCCAAAGAAAACCCACCTGAGGCAGAAGTCAGAGACGAGCTGTCCACTGCCAAGGCTCCAAGAGGAAGAGTCAGCTCCAAAAACCTCAGAGTTGACTCCAACCTGCCGGATCCAACAGGGATGTTTCCTCTCCGAGAGTCATACAGCTCCAAGAATGTCAGAGCTGGTGCAGTCAGAGTAGCTGGATTACAGAAGGAGTTGTAATGGGTTGCGTAGTAAATGATCGGACTTCCTAACCCAAAGGGGGAGGAGCTGTAATCACTCCCATCTGAATTTGCACCCTGAGGAGTTTCCCCATAATTCTCTCCACATCTGCTTCAGTAAGACTCTTGGAGAAATGAGAAGATGCCAGGGATGGAGATTTGGAGCACCTTTCTAAAAAGGGAGAAGACACTCTGAGCCAAACTGGATCCAGATGAGGAGAATAAGTAGTCCTTGAAAGAGGCTTAGGATCCAAGGACTTAGGATCTGATACCAGTTTGTTCGGTTCCGATGAAGGTCAGACTGTAACTAATTTTGGATCGTTCTTTTTTCTTTTTTTGGTTCTGAGGGGGAAGAGGCCAAAGATTCAGAATTTCTAGACCTTTTGCAGGATCTCTAGTCTTGTGTTTGGGGGACTGAGCCCCAGTAATGGCCTCGGAAAATAAAGTTGGCAGCAAGCCTTTCAAAATCAGTTTACTTCTTCTGTCAGCCAGAGCTCAGGGACTAATCTCGTGACAGATGCTTCATTCCTGCTGTAAGTGTTCCAGGCCCAAGCAGTATACCCAAAGCCTCTGGGAATCAGAAAAGGGAAATTTGTGCCCATTCTTTCATTCTTTTGAAATCCCACTGATCCTTTTCCAGACATGCTGAGAAAGAGGATACCACAACAACAACAATAACAAATAACTAAACTTTTTTTAAAAAAAACTAGAAAGGGGAGCAAAACTAAATAGCAGCAACAGTAATCTGAAGGGGTACAAATATTTGTACAAAGAGAAGAAATACACCAACTATGGTATTAAAGAGATACACAACAGTGTTAAGGAACAGGGAAGAATAGGATAGGCCTACCAACTATGGTAGGAAAAACTACACTCTAAGGTGTATGGAAAGTAGAGGTCAACAGTGATAATCAAATAAATTTAAATCTAAAGATTAATTATAGATTAATTAAAGATTAATTAAAGAGTTTTTAGAAGCTAATAAGTAAAAAGGACTTATCTCCCACTCTGCAACTCAAGAGAAAAGACGTGTCTAGACGTGAAAGCGGCAAACAAGATCTGAGAGATGTTAGGGTTTGGTACATTATGGGTAGGGAAGGAGTTCGAGAGTTTTTTGGTAGCCACAAGCAAGTGTAATGGCTGAGTCAGATCCGAGGATCACATCCGAACCCATTAGTTGAGGAATGAATGAAAACTGACAAGATCAGATCTGTAGATAAAACATTCCTCGTAGTTTCACAGTATGTCAGAATAAACTAATATACGAGCCTGACAATTAAAAATTCTGAAATTAAAAGTTGCAGAAGTATACAGTTTTTACAATACCTATCAATAATTTTTCCATTTTTATTAGAAAAAGTAAGATTAGAATTAACTAAGTGCTTAGCAGCAGAGGAGTCAACAAAGGCTATAGCCACTGGGTCAGGTTTCGGAACAGTGTATACATTTTGAAAGACTAAGGAACCTTATACATCCTATCTGCCTTTTCAGGAACAGCTGGATGACTATCCAGAAAACTGCAGGTAGTAAGACATATGCTCTAAAGCAGACAGGAATGGAGGAACAGGTGTAGGTTCTAGAAAGTCCTTCTGTAACAACTCATAGTATTCTCTGACGGACTGAGAAACCTCAGTGTTCTCCCACTAAAAATACTGAGGTATTCTACCAATAGTCTTAGAGGAAAAGAAACCCCTACAGGGAGAATCAGAAAGTGAGCTCTCCTCTTGAGTATGAATCAGAAATTTGAGGACAAAGCCCTGAATCTGTCCCTGCATCTTCCTGTTCAGATTGAGAATCTTGAATCTCTTCAGGAAATGAGATATGCCTTTTTCTTTTACTGCAAACTACTCTACAGAAAGGATCAATACCCTAAATCAAAACTTGAGCCAGTCCCAAATAAATTTGAGGAGGAGTAGATACATGCTTGGTTTTCCGTTTCTTTTTGAAAGGAAAAATGGGGCCAGCTGTGTTACTAATGGCAGCCTGTGCTTCCTCAGGGATGGGCATAGTATTTTGACAAAATAGAGAAACTAGCCCTGTTCCTTCTCCTAGGACCAACAACAGTGACTCTCTCTTATCTACTGAGAGGACCCCAAAAGCTGCAGAGGATGTGGGTAACCCCTGGTCCACAGTGACTGTAGGTAATACAACAGAGAGAGCTGGGGTCAAAGATTAGCAGTTCAAAGTACAATAAATGACCACAACGGAGTCACCCATCTGCAGCTGAGGCAAATTGCTAGCATACTGTGGTGGAAAAGGCTGTTTGCTTAGATTTTTCTTTTTGTGGCTGGAAGAAGGACCGACCATGTGACTGACACTTTTTTTCATGGTCAAGACAAAAATAGTGCCTGTATCAGGGGGGAAATAAACACCAAATGCCAGTAAAAAGTACAGTTGTGTACACTTACCATCAATGTAGATGTTTGAGTGTATTCACTGTTGCAGTCATTACATTTGGGTAATCCTGCTGGCAGGTTGCCCTCAGTCGGCCTGAATTCCAAAGTCCTGGGTCCTGCATCGGCTGCTGTCACCCCTTCCCTGACGTCAGGTCGTCAGGGGTATAAAAGAAACAGCCAACACCATTTTCTTTAGTTTTTAAAATTTATATATATATATATATATATATATATATATATATATATATATATATATATATATATAAATACATGCACCAATATAAACTTTACCTTCATCTACAAGCAAATACACCACATAGATTGTATAAATCAGAGAAGGAAAGATAGGTTCCATCAGAAGAAAAGGGGGATGGCGGGTGGGGAACCCGGACTGCAACAGTGAATACAGTCGAACATCTACATTTATGGTAAGTGTACACAACTGTACTATGTTCTTTGTGTTTCACTGTTGCAGTCATTACATTTGGATAGAGTCCCAAAACTATGGTTGGAAGGCTGGAGCTAAATAGCATTAGGAGCGGCTATGAGGCCCTGCAGAACTGCAGTGGCAAAGCCTGCCCTGGATTTAGAGTAGTGTGGCAGATGATAGTGCTTTGTAAAGGTGTGCATTGAACTCCAAGTAGCAGCCTCTAAAATGTCCTTGGTAGGTACTCCCCTGAGAAAGGCTGCTGAAGTGGCTGCAGCTCTGGTTGAATGTGGCCTAATGCCCTTAGGCACTGGCTTGCCATGGTATACATAGCAGAAATGAATGCAGTGGCCTATCAACTTTGAAATAGTCTGCTTTGAGATAGCCTTTCCTTGTGATCCTGCAGCATATGTCACTAGTAATTGCTCTGTCTTTCTGAAAACTTTTGTTCTGTCCAAGTAGAATCTAAGCTGTCCCTGTGTGTCCAAAGAATGCAGAATTATCTCCCCCTTGTTCTGTGGATTTGGATAAAAAGTTAGCAGGTGAATAGTTTGGTTAAGAGCCACACTGGACACCACCTTAGGCATAAATGTTGGGTTTGTCCTCAGAGAGACCCTGTCTGGATAAAAAATTATAAAAGGTTCCACAGCCATGAGAGCCTGAAGTTCTAAAACTCGTCTTGCAGAAGTTATTGCTAGGAGCAGAGCTGTTTTCCAAGATAAAAACTTTATATCAGCAGTAGCAGCTGGCTCAAAAGGAGGCAGGGTGAGTTTTTCCAAGACATAGTTGAGGTCCCATGTAGGCATTGGTGATCTCCTTGGAGGCCTTACATTTTTGGCTCCTCTGAGGTACTGCTTTAATAAGGTATGAGAAAAGATTGGTGGCTCTGCATTGTAATGAGCAAAAATGGCAGAGGCATGAATTTTAATAGATGAAAAAGATAGGCCTTTGTCCAGCATCTCAGTTAAGTATTGCAAAATCTGAGGAATATTTGGCACAGCTGTATCAGTTCCTTGTACCTGGTTCCAAGCACAGAATCTCTTCCATTTTCCAGCATAAGATTTTCTAGTACTAGGCCTTCTGGCTTCCAAAATGACATCCATCACAGCTTTACTGAGAGGTGTGTTTTATATGACTACATTATCCGCCATGCTGCCAGGTTTAAAGTCCTGAGCTGGCTGTGCAGGATCTGATTGTTTTGCTGGGACAGTATTTGAGGTAAGGTCCAAGCTGGGCATTGAGACACGTTCCTTAGTATTAGATACCAGTACTGGTGGGGCCAGTCTGGGGCAATCAGTATCATCTTTGGCTTCTCCTGTCTGACCTACAGGAGTACCTTGGGGAGGAAAGGCAGTGGGGGAAAGGCATATACTGATAGGTTTTTCCAGCTGAAAGATAGGGCGTCCACTTTCCATGCTTGTCTGTGATAAATCCTTGTGCAGAATCTTTTTAGTTGGTAGTTGTGAGGGGAGGCAAATAGATCTATGTTCAGGCATCCCCATTTCCTTGTTATCATGCTGAAGACTTGTGGATCCAGCTGCCACTCGTGGGGCTCCATGAGATTTCTGCTTAGTTCATCTGCCAGAGTATTTTTTCTTCCTGGCAGGAATTGTGCCTGCAGATGTGCTTGGTAAGTCAATGCTGTGTCCCACAAAGTCATGGCTAGTCTGCAAAGGGGGTAAGAATGTCTGCCCCCCTGCTTGTTTATATACCACATGACCGTGGTGTTGTCTGTCTTTATCAGTAGTTGTCCTGGATGAAATAGGTCCTTGAAGGCTGTCAGGGCATTTTGAACAGCTAGCATCTCTTTTTGATTGATATGTAGATGTGTTTGGTTTGAGGTCCATGTGCCCTGAGTGCATCTTCCTGCCATGTGGGCCCCCCAGGCATAATCTGATGCATCCGTTGTTAGTGTCTGCCTGGCAGAGGGTAATGTGAATGGCTGTCCCTTGTTTTGGTGACAAGCCTTTGCCCACCATAGAAACTCCTGTTGCAGACAGGGAATGAGAGTAATCACAGTTTCCAGGCTGTGGCAATGTTGAGTCCAAACACTTTTTAGGTACCATTGAAGTTTCCTCATATGCAGTCTTGCATATGGAATTAGTAGGATGCAGGATGCCATGAAGCCCAAAGCCTGCAGAATTTTTCTTGCAGATAACTGGACCTATGTTGACAACATTTTGAAATAGGTAGTCAGTTGCCTTTGTTTGTCTGGCGTGAGATAAGCCATCTGGGCAGTTGTATTTAAGCTTGCACCCATGAATATTATCTCTTGAGAGGGTACTAGTTTTGATTTCTTTTCATTGACTGCGTACCCTAGGCATGTTAGAAGTCTTTTCACAAATGCAAGATGCTGTAGAAGAATGTCCTTGTTCTCTGCTTGAATTAGACAGTCGTCCAAGTAAGGATATATTTGTACTCCTCTTTGTCTGCAGAATGCAATTACAAATGCCAGGCACTTTGTAAAGACCCTGGGCACAGTAGATAAGCCAAAGGGCAGTGCAGAGAATTGGTAATGCATTGAGCCAGCCTTGAATCTGAGGTATCTTCTGCATATTTGTCTGATTGGGACATGCAGGTATGCCTCTTTTAGGTCTAAAGTCACAAGCCAAGCATTTTTGCCCAGCATGGGCAGAAGCTGCTGCAAAGTCAACATCTTGAATTTTGGTATATCCAGGAATGTGTTCAGAATAGATAGGTCCAGTATTGGCCTCCAAGCCTTGTCCTTTCTGGGTACCAAGAACAGTCTTGAGTAAAATTTTTGTCCCTGCTCTTGCTCTGGTACTTGTTGAATGGCCCCCATGTCCATGAGGGATGAGACTTGTTTTTTTGCCTCTGCCCATTGATTTTTTGGCAGATCTGGCCACCCGTTTGCCTTTGGCAGGGTATGGAAATGGAACTTGTAGCCTTGTAACACATTTAGAACCCACTTGTCCTGGGTTATAATGTGCCAATTTTGAGAGAAAAGTGCTAATTTCCCCCCTAAGGGTGCTGCCAGGAGATAAGTGCTTGGGGCAGGCAGGGGGGAGTCATTGGGACTGTTTCCTGTATGGTTGTGATTTGTCTTCTCCAACTTTGGAGGTAGAAGCACCCCATTGCTTTGACCTGTATGAACCTTGCGCCTGGGATCTGCCTCTAGGGCGTCTGGATCTGCCCCTTTGAGGTCTGTCTGACACAGGAAAGGACCAATTCTTTGTTGGTCAGTGTCTACTAAACCTAGGTGACTGTACTTGTAAAAAATCTTTGACCGTTTGCATAGATTTAGCTTTGTCCTCCATTTTCTTTAACACCTATTCTGCCTTAACACCAAACAAAGTATCATGCTGTAAAGGTGCATCTAATAATTTAACTTTGACATGATCAGACAGATTTTGTTCCTTTAACCAAGCATGCCTCCTAATTACAGAACCCGTAATTGCGGCCCTGCAGGAGGCCTCTGCTTTCCAACTTGTTCAGCTGCATGCAATATATCCTGCATTTCTTTGTTTTCTGCACATTCAGAGTTTAACAACATTTTCTGTTTAAGCAACGCCATGACATGTTGCTGATATTTGAGCATATGAAATTGATAGTTTAAGGCCCTTATAGCCAAGGTAGCAGATGTGTAATCCTTTTTTTCTCATCTATCCAGTGCCCTAGAATCTCTGTCAGAGGGAGTAGGTTTTTTTGCAGCGGAAGCCTTAACTCCTTTGGGACCCTGAGAAATAGTTTCTGGGTCTGCAGCAGGGTTTTTAAAAAGGAATTTATGAGCATCAGGAACCCTGTAATATCAGTCCGGCATAACAGGAGCTGAAGGTAAGGAGTCAGGGGTAAGACTAGACTCCGAAAACACATAATCTACAATGTCTAACACAGGTGGAATGGCTAGTGGCCTGTGTTGAGGTAGTAAAAGGAAATTCCTGAGCCTCTTTTTAGATTCAGAACAATCTTGGCTCTCCCAGTGGAAATGCTCCCTCATGGTATGCATGGTTTTCCCAAAAGAATAGTCCTCTGGAGGAGAAGTTGAATGTATAGATTCTTCAGCATCAGAATCCTCATAGGGGGAAGAGAATATTCCTGATCAGAAGAGGAATCAGAAGAAATGGAAACCTGATCTGTAGATTCATAGCCAGTCTCTTGCCTAGGCCTCTTATCAGGAGGGGGATGGGAACCCCTGATCAAGGTAATCAAGTCTTCGGCCATTTTGAGCATCTGTTTTTTGGGCATAGAGGCCTGACCATGTGGCTCTTGAGTTTGTTTATTTGCTTTAGAAGATGCTTTAGTCTTTGCCTTTGAAGCTGAAGTTGATTTAGTGTAAAGATGTTTAGGTCTGAATACACCCTCAGAAGCCGGTGCCTGCTCAGCGGCTCTGGACCCATCTGAAGGAATAGTATCCGAGGCTCCAATACCTTGAGTTTCCAGTGGCATGGCCGACTCCACGTGGGAGATGGTAGCAGCCTGCGACTCTAAAGTAGCAGGCATCAGGGGCTGCGAATGCGCTTCACTGAGAACCGGCGAACCGGCGACTGGCTTAGGAGAAGCTTCGTCGTCGGTTTTGGGCCACGGTTGTCAATCTCTCTCCTTTTCTTTGCATTTTTTGTGAACTCTGGTAGTCGGATGGCTATCCGACGACATTTCTGGATAATTAAACGGGCGTCCAAAATAGTTTAAAGCAAAATCATACCGACGCTTAATAGTGCGTTGGTTAAATCTAGCACAAAACCGACAACCAGAAACGTTGTGATCAGGGCCTTGGCAAGGCAATATAGTAAGAATGAAATGCAATTATTTACTTTTTCTGACATCGGTCTGGAGCAAGAAAAAAGTTTCCCCAACGGGGTATTTAGCTTTATTGAAGACTTCGGATCTGAAACTTGAACACGAAAATCACAGGAGTCGGCCGACCGGCACTTGTGAACTGCTTCCGCTTCGGGCACCGCGCGGCAAGAAAGACTAAAGAAAATGGCGCTGGCTGCTTCTTTTATACCCTGACGACCTGACATCAGGGAAGGGGCGACAGCAGCCGACGCAGGACCCAGGACTTTGGAATTCAGGCTGACTGAGGGCAACCTGCCAGCAGGATTACCCAAATGTAATGACTGCAGCAGTGAAACACGAAGAACATCTACCAGTGTCCACAAATGTTTCCTTTTTTGACAGAAAAAAAACACAGTAAAAAGCATTTTCAAACACTAAGGCAGACCGACAATGGAAAAATAAACACATTTTCCACAGAAAATATTTTATCAGTTAATTAATAAAACTTTTACACTGACAAAAACAATGAGCACTGCATTTAAAAGTATGTGAAATTCTCGAGACAATCCGTTTAAACACAACACTCCTAGCTTTAAATAACTTGCCTGAAGTAATAAAACATCAGTAAAAAATAAGAATATGGAAGTTTTTCTTCCCAAAAGGAAACTTATCTGCCCAGCTAAGGAAAACACAAGCTGACTGTCGAACATACTCTTCAGCAGCAGGAAAGCACTGAAGAGCGGGTGGAAGGTGCCCTGAAGCTTTGGAAGCTGGCCAGCTATTATATCCTTGGCAGGATATAGCCCATATAGCTAAGGCTACTGCAGCAGTGATCAATATAAAGAACATTGGTTAATATTAAATCAACAGTTAGTTATTATTCCACTTTATGGTTGACTGCAGATATAGCATTTGCAACTGTACACAGAAAACTTTCCAAATGCTCATGTTTCAATATAACAACAGCTGAAATTGTCCTACACACAGCTCACACTATACAGAGTAATGAACTGATAATACAGTGGGGGTATACATGTCAGGGAAATGGTTAGCTGATACCAGAAGTGGATACATTGAAATTTAAAAATGATGACTGCACCATTGTGGTTAATAATTTTTCCTTAAGCTAGGGCTCCTGAATGCCAAATATTGAGTGGAAAGAAATCTTATCTATCATAAATTCTGTTGTTTTTGTGCCGAACATTCTGCTACTCATACAAGAGTACATTATACAAAAGAAGTGATTTTATTAAATATCTTACAAAGAGTAAAAAAAAGGCAGCAAAAGAATGCTTTAGTAGCAGGTAATATAAAGATGAATTATAAGTGTATTTTAATGTACACAAACAGACAGTAGTTGTTTACAATAGTGTATTAGCTGTACAAATATTTTGTAATATCAGAAACTGTTTGGATGCTATGTGCCCCAATGAAACTTTTAAGCCTCAGCATTCTAAACCATTGGCATTTTCATCCACCATATTACCCAACAGCAATGCTGTTTTTCTACTAGTACAACAACTATGTGCATAAATAACGGCATTTGGCTAAAATACCCATTCACAGAGGGAAGTTCTCATAATGTTTGCACTAGCCAAAGCTACAACAACCTGGTAGTTGATTTTATTAATTCTGGGGTGCAGGGAGTGAACATCTTTGGCCTCCAGAGAAAAGTATGCAATTCTAAAAACATGCATTTACTCTTTTTGTAACAAACTTGCTTTTTGATTAAATGGGTTTGTATGAAATGCCACTGAACTTTCTGAATAAACCAATCATTAGTAGTTTTTATTAATTCTCCTCTGTTTTGATAACTTGCTATTGTATTTATCAATTCTGCATTCATCAGCCTTACCTTTATTTTTTATTTTATGGATATTATTGTTTTTAGCATTTATTCCTGTTGGTTCATTGGTATTATATGACTGTCTTATAGAACTACTTAAATGGCTATTCTTAATTGATTCTTTATGCTAATTAAATCTCTCGATTTTTGGAATGAAAATAGTCAAGAAACCTATTTATTATTTTCTTGTGACTTGTTGCTGTGAGTGGGGTTGTTTAACTCATTTCAGTCAAGGGATGTCTCCTGGTGTTTCTGCAGTTATTTCCTCCTGATGCCTCTACACGCCAAATACTGCTTGTTCATATTTGCATTAATAATTCCAAAACCATGCTACATACAAAGTACTAAAATATTTCACCTTAAAGTTTGCACAATGACAAAAACAACTGTGTTAATATCTGACCTTTGCCTAGTGCAGGTAAAAAGGCATTAATTGTTATTCCCATAAAATGTTATTATTTAAGTTGTCATAAATTTCACATTTCTAAATATCTCAACAACTGAATAGCACAGACAGAACTGCTTAGGCTCATATGAAAGCTCTCAGCTGGATGAACAAAATGCTGCTGACAAGTATGTCTGTAACTTGAGTAGTTCTTGAGATATTGCAAGCTGTTTACAAAATATTACAAACTTAATTGTTTACTGTTACTTATAAATCCAGTTTAAGACCTAGAATCTAAAGAATACTACTACTATACAAATAGTTTGTGCTGAAGAGTTTAACACTGACATTTTTAGTAACCTCTATGGTTCCAGAAATAAAGATATTCGTTTGAAATATGAGGACATAATTTGATTCTATCAAAAAGCTTTGCCTCCACGCACTGACAGTTACAATGCATCTTCCAGAGCTCCATGCACTAAGCTTTGGGGGTTCTGATGTAGTTTAATAGCAGATATAGCTTGTGGCATGGGTTATCAGGGCTTGTTTGGCATTCATTCACATTATACCATGACCCCCCATTAATATTCCAAAACGTGCAAGCTGATTTGTCAGCGCGCACGTTGTAAATAGACATATACTAAAGAAAAAAGGTCCGGTCACCCAGACTTTTTCCATTAGTATAAGTCTTTTTTAAAACACTGTCTCGCTATGTTAAAGGAGTTTAACATAGCGAGACAGGTTTAAAAAAAGCAACGAGATCTCCGTTGCTTTTTATAAAGCTGTATCGCTATGTTAAACTCTTTTAACATAGTGAGATAGTGTGTAAAAAGCAGCGGAGATCTTGCTTTCTCCGTTGCTTTTTTTTTAAACCTGTCTCGCTATGTTAAATGGGTTTAACATAGCGAGACAGCTTTAAAATAAGCAATGGAGATCTCCGTTGCTTATTTTAAACCTGTCTCGCTATGTTAAACCCATTTAACATAGCAAAACAGTTTGTAAAAAGCAACGGAGATCTTGCTTTCTCCGTTACTTTTTTCAAAACTGTCTCGCTATGTTAAATGGGTTTAACATAGCGAGACAGCTTTAAAATAAGCAACGGAGATTCTCTGTTGCTTTTTTTAAAGCTGTCTCGCTATGTTAAACCCATTTAACATAGCAAAACAGTAAAAAGCAATGGAGATCTTGCCTTCTCCGTTGCTTTTGCCCACAGCTCTGATGTACTGCGTAGGCATACGCATGTGCAGTACATCAGAACTGCCGCAGAATACCAGACAGCTGCGGAAGGGCAGCAAGGAGGCATTATACAATGCCATTATTTTAAGAAAAGTAATTATTTTTTTTCTTAAATAATGTAATTGTATAATAGCAATAACCCACTTCTGGGTGTGGGTAATGCTGGATTTACCCACGGTTGGCTTTGTTTGGCCACTCGGGCTTCGCCCTCGTGACCAAACCACGCCAACTGTGGATAAATCCAGCATTACCCCCACCCAGGCGTGGGTTATTGCTATAATATTCTCTTCACACAATCCTGGGAGAATTCTGTGTTTTATTAAGATGGTGGAATGCATGTATTCTTTATAAAGAATGTACAATGCAAGCAGTGCAGCTAAAAAGGAACTTGATAACAACAGATGTTGGCAAGAATAAAATTAATTCCAAAAGGAACAGGTCTGTCATCTTAGCTCCATCCTGAGCTACTTTTTTCATAATGGTGTGGAAACTGACGACAGTGCTTACTCTGCTAATAATAATAAGTAACTTCTACAAGCCATAGAGAAAATATTTAAATGAAATATATATATATATATATATATATATATATATATATATATACATACACACACGCACGCACACACACACACACACACACACACACACACACACACACGCGCGCACATATTTTAGCAGGGAGCATCAAAGTAGGCATAATACTGAAAGGTCTCTGCTTTTGTAAGTTCTTTAATAGTTTGACAGAAATTTTTGCTTAAATAAGGATTATTTTCCTTTTTTGGGAAAGAAAAAGTACAGTTGTGTACACTTACCATAAATGTAGATGTTCGAATGTATTCACTGTTGCAGTCATTACATTTGGGTTATCTGCTTGCAGGTAGCCCTCAGTCAGCCTGATTAACAAAGTTTTGGGTCCTGCGTCAGTTGCTGTCCCTTCTTCCATGAAGTCAGGTCATCAGGGGTATAAAACATGCAGCCGACGCCATTATATCAGTTTTTCTTGCCCCGGATGTCAGGTACCCCCCTAATAGGAAGCAATTAAATATAAAAGTGCAATTACATACCTCCAACAAAAAAGCAAATACACCAAAAAGACTTTTAAGCATAGTAAAGGAAAGTAGAGGTATAGCCAAAAGAAGTTAGGGGGCTGGAGGGAGGGTAACCAGGACTGCAACAGTGAATAGACTCGAACATCTACATTTATGGCAAGTGTACACAACTGTACTATGTTCTTCGTGTTTCATTGTTGCAATCATTACATTTGGGTAGATTCCCAAAGCTATGGTTGGGAGGAGGAATTTAGATAGCATTAGTACTACTTATAAGGCCCTGCAAGACTGCAGTGACAAAGCCAGCTCTGGATTTAGAGAAAATTGGCAAATGATAATGCTTGGTGAAAGTATGTACAGAATTCCAGGTAGCAGCTTCTAGGATGTCCCTGGTAGGGATGTCTCTGAGAAAGGCTGTAGAGGTAGATGCAGCCCTGGTGGAGTGAGGTCTGATCCCCTGGGGGATAGGTTTTCCATGGTGCTTATAGCAGAAATTAATGCAATGGCCTATCCATTTAGAAATGGTTTGCTTTGAAATAGCCTTCCCCTCTGCCCCTGCAGCAAATGCCACCAGAAGTTGTTCAGATTTCCTTTGAGGTTTAGTCCTGTCCAAGTAAAATCTAAGTTGTCTGTGCACATCTAATGAATGCAGTATCCATTCTTCTTTGTTCTGTGGATTGGGAAAGAAGGTTGGCAAATTAATGGACTGATTAAGAGCCACACTGGATACCACCTTGGGCATGAAGGATGGATTGGTTCTGAGGGACACCCTGTCCACATGAAAGATGAGGAAAGGCTCCACTGCCATAAGGGCCTGTAATTCAGATACCCTTCTAGCTGAAGTGATTGCTGAAAGGAAAGCTGTTTTCCAAGAAAGAAATTTTAAGTCTGCAGTAGCAGCTGGCTCGAAAGGAGGTAGAGTGAGTTTTTCCAAAACAAAGTTAAGGTCCCAGGTTGGGGTTGGAGTTCTCCTGGGTGGTCTCAAAATTTTGGCCCCTCTGAGGAACTGCTTGAGCAGTGGATGAGAGAAGAGGGGAGGTTCTGTGTTATAATGAGCTGAAATGGCTGTGGAATGGATTTTAATGGAGGAAAAAGATAGGCGCTTGTGAAGCATCTCAGTTAAGTATTGTAAAATCTGAGGTAAATTGGGCGCTGCTGTGCTCATTCATTGAGATTGGTTTCAGGCACAAAATCTTTTCCATTTTTCAACATAAGATTTTCTATTACTAGGCCTCCTTGCCTTTAAAATGATATCCATCACAGGTTTACTGAGGGATGGTAAAGGAGAGATTATGTAATTAACCAGGCTACAAGGTTCAGTGTTAGAAGCTGAGGGTGCAGAATCTGGTTCTCCTGCTGAGACAAAAGGGAGGGAGTCTGAGGCAGGTGCCATGGGGATAACCGTAACACACTGTGCAGGAGGGGGTACCACCAGTGCTGGCACGGCCAGCCTGGAGCAAACAAAATCATCCTTGGTTTGTCCTGTTTGATTTTTAGTAGTACTTTGGAGAGCAGAGGCAGAGGGGGGAAGGCATAGACTCATAGGGTTTTCCAGCTGAAGGACAGAGCATCCACTTTCCAGGCTTGTTTGTGGGGAGTCCTTGTGCAAAATTTGTCCAATTGGTAGTTCTGCGGAGAGGCAAACAGGTCTATATCTGGGCTCCCTCATTTGCTTGTCAACATGTTGAAAATCCTTGGTTCCATTTTCCACTCATGTGGGTCCATGAGGTTTCTGCTTAGTCCGTCTGCAGGTGTATTTAATTTTCCTGGCAGGAATTGAGCTTGTAGGTGCACTTGGTAGCTCAAAGCTGTGTTCCACAATGCCATGGCTAGTCTGCAGAGGGGGTAAGAATGTGTACTCCCCCTGCTTGTTTATGTACCACATAGTGGTGTTGTCCGTCTTTACCATTAGTTGTCCTAGAAGAATGTGGTCCTTGAAATGTGCCAGAGCATTCTGTACAGCTAACATTTCTTTTTGATTGATATGCAGATGCATTTGACTTGGGTTCCATTTGCCCTGAATGCACTTCCCTGCCAGGTGAGCCCCCCATGCATAGTCTGATGCATCTATTGTTAGGGTTTGGGTGGCAGGGGGTGGTGTGAATGGTAGTCCCTTGTTTTGGTGGTAGGCCTCTGTCCACCAAAGTAACTCTAGGCATAGGCAAGGTATGATAGTAATCATCGCTTCTAGATCCTGAGAATGTTGACACCATAGGCTTTTTAGATACCACTGTAGTTTCCTCATACGCAGTCTAGCATATGGAATTAGAAGAATGCAGGAGGCCATGAACCCCAAGGCTTGCTGTATTTGTCTTGCAGACAGCAGGGTTTTTGTGGCCACTTGTTTGAAGTAGGTTGTCAAATGAATTTGTTTCTCTGGCGTGAGGTAAGCCATCTGGGAAGTTGTATTCAAGCTTGCTCCCAGGAATATAATTTGTTGACAGGGTACCAGGTGTGATTTATTTTCATTTATGGTGTACCCCAGACAAGTTAGAACCCTTTGTACAAAGGCCAGATTATTCAAAAGTATGCCCTGGCTTTCTGCCTGAATTAGACAATCGTCCAGGTATGGGTATATTTGAATATTTCTTTGCCTGCAAAATGCAATAACTGGAGCTAGGCACTTTGTGAATACCCTGGGTGCAGTAGATAAGCCAAAGGGTAGTGCAGAGAACTGATAGTGCATGTAGCCTGCTTTGAAGCATAGGCATCTTCTGCAAGATTCCCTGATTGGGATGTGCAGGTATGCTTCTTTTAAATCTAGTGTTGTCAACCAGGCATATTTGCCTAGCATAGGAAGTAATTGAGTCAGCATCTTGAATTTTGGAATCTCCAAAAAGGTGTTTAGAGTAGACAGGTCCAGGATAGGACGCCATGAATTGTCTTTTCTGGGTACCAGGAAAAGACTCGAGTAGAAACCTTGTCCCTTTTCCTCTTCTGGTACCAGTTGAATAGCCCCCTGCTTAAGAGAGAAAGTACTTGTTTTTGGGACACTGCCCACTGACTTGGGGGTAGGTCTGACCACCTGCTTGGTGTTGGCAACGTGTGGAAGTGAAATCTGTATCCCTGGGACACTTATTTAAAACCCATTTGTCCTAGGTAATGAGTTCACAATTCTTTGCATGAAGAGCAATCTTTCCCCCCAAAGGGGCAGTCAATTGATAAGTGCTTGGAAATTTTAAAAGGAAGTCATTGAGACAGTTTGCCATAGGGGGAAGTCTTATTACTCCCAGATTTGGAAGTGGAGGCCCCCCCACTGCTTAGTCCTGTGTGTCCCCTGGGAATGAAACCTGGGGTTTTTGCTGTGTCTGGGTTTGGCTTGAGAAGACCTGGAAGGGGCTGGAAAGGACCAATTCTTAGAGGGCCAGTGCCTACTAAATCTAGAAGGCTGAACTTGTTAGAAATCTTTAACAGTTTGCATAGATTTAGCTTTATCTTCCATCTTTTTAAGAACTTCCTCAGCCTTGTTGCCAAACAGGCAGTCCTGATTAAAGGAGCATCCAACAATTTAGCTTTAACATGATCAGGCAAAGATTGCTCCTTAAGCCAAGCATGCCTTCTGAGCACAGACCCAGTAACAGCAGCCCTGCAAGAGGCCTCTAATAAATCAAAACCACATTGCAAAGTATGTTTTCCAACTTGTTCAGCAGAATGCATTAAATCCTGTAATTCTTTATTTTCCACACAGTCAGGAATCAACATCAGTTTTCTATTTAAGCAGTCCAATAACATGTTGCTGATACTTTAACATATAAAACTGGCAATTTAAAGCCCTAATGGCCAAGGTTGCAGAAGTGTAAACCTTCTTACCCCATCTATTCAGCGCCCTGGAGTCTCTATCAGAAGGGGTATGATTTTTAGCAGTAGAAGCCTTAATGCCCTTGGGCCCCTGTGAAATAGTCTCTGGATCTGCAGTAGGATTTTTAAAAAGGAACTTGTGGGACTCAGCGACCCTGTAGTATGTGTCAGGTTTTCTGGGAGCAGGAGGCAAGGAATCAGGGGCCAAACTAGATTCCGAAAAAGCATCATCAACAATGTCTAGTACAGGAGGAATAGCTAAAGGCCTATGCTGAGGTAGGAGAAGGAAATCCCTAAGCCTCTTTTTTGAATCAGAAAAATCCTGGCTTTCCCAGTGGAAATGCTCCCTTAGAGTATGGAATGTTTCCCCAAAAGAAAAATCCTCAGGAGGGGAAGCAGAGGGAATGGAGTCCTCTGCATCAGAATCTTCATAGGTAGATAAGGGCAAATCCAGATCATCGGAAGAATCAGAAAAAACAGAATCCTGGTCAGAAGATTCATAATCAACTTCAGTCCTACGCCTCTTAGAAGGGGGGAGGGGGGTTTGGCTACCCCTGATTACAGTTACTAGATCTTTAGCCATTCTTATCATTTGTTTTTTAGGCATAGAGACCTGAGCATGTAGCCTGGGCATCGGTTTTTTAGGTATGGTTCGAGATTTAGGCCTAAGTAAAGAAGGAGGCGTCAGTTTAATATGCAAGTCCGTAGGCCTGAATATACCCTCAGAAGCCGGTGCCTGCACAGTGGCTCCGGACCCATCCAAGGTAGAGACATTCGCGGGTTCCATAGTTGAAGCATCTCACGGCATACCAGACTCCGAATGGGTCTCAGTAGAGGCCTATGAATCAGAAGTAGCTGGTATCAGGGGCTGCGAAAGCGCCTCACTGAGTACCGGTGAACTGGAGACTGGCTTAAGAGAAGCATTGTCGGCAGTTTTGAACCTCAGCAGCCTATCTCTGTCTTTATCTTTGCGTTTTTTCAGAATCCCGGTAGTTGGATAGCTAACCGACGACATTTCTGGATAATTAAACTGAGAACCGAAATATTTAGAGGTGAAAATATACCGATGTCAGATAGTGCACTGATTAAATAAAGCACAAAACCGACAGCAAAGTACGTCGTGGTCAGGGCCTAGGCAAGGAATACAGTACGAATGAAAATCTTTATGAGGTATTTGCTTTCTACAAGTAATGCAATTATTAACTTTTACTGATATTGGTAAGGAGCAAGAAAAAGTTTCCCCAAAGGGGTACTTAGCTTTAGTTGAAGACTTCGGTTCTGAAACTCGAAAACGAAAATTTCAGGAGTCGGCCGACCGGCACTTGCAAACTGCTTCTGCTTTGGGCACTACACGGCAAGAAAGACTGATGTAATGGCATCGGCTGCATATTTTATACCCCTGACGACCTGATGTCAAGGAAGAAGGGACAGCAACTGACGCAGGACACAAGACTTTGTTAATCAGGCCGACTGAGGGCTACCTGCAAGCAGATAACCCAAATGTAATGACTGCAACAGTGAAACACGAAGAACATCTGTGAATAAACAGGCATTTTAAGTAAAAATTATCATAAACAGGCATTTTAAGTAAAAACTATCAGACACAATGCTGTTTTTTGTAAGAAACAAAACATGTTTATTTTTGATTAAGTAACATCAGTTATGTTATGACAAAAGAGAAAAAAAATTGTCAATTTAAAACTTCTTATACAAAAATTAAAAGAATAGTTAAATCTGAAGCCAGTGCTCCAAAAAGAAACTTGTCAGGAACAAATGGGACTATGCTGTAGGCAGTGTCTACAACATTATAGAGAAACAATTCAATTAAGGACAAGGAAATGGTTGACACTTATACCTACTTTAAACAAAAAATACAGTATATCTGTCATGAGTACCTCATTATGAGGAACATTCTTCATTTTTGGTCTTAAAAAGCTCAAGTTCATCAAAATTCCATTCAGTCTTGGGAATTTTTTTAACTAATCTCCATGGTAAATAGACTTGAATCAAGTCAACTCATTAAAAAAAACTGTTTATAAGTAAAAAGTGGTACATTTTAACCATCCTGCCAGCTTCCTAGTTGAAATTGTTAGCTAGCTGTTAGCAAGTGTTCCATATTTTGCCCATTTATTCCACATTATGAGCTGCAGTGTCACTCATTTTGGAGATGGAAGGTTAAGAGCTATGAAGTTCAGTTGTGTAAGTTGCACATACCATAACAGTAGATGTTCAAATTCCTCAGTGCTTCTGCTGCTGTAGCCTTTGACTATTTGGGATTGTATCCTGTCCAGCATACAACAAATGGTCAGTCCTCAAAAATGTTTGGCTCCCTCCCACACCTACACTCTGACTGCTGACTGGCTAGCCCCTTTGAAGGAAATCAGCAGTCAGAGCACTGACAACTTCAGGAATATCTTGATTAAACAAAAAGAGAAAGTTTACTCATCCTGAAATGCCTAAAAGATACAACTTTTTGTCCCAACAACTAATTACATACAGTAAAAGGGGTAGGGAGTGGGTGTGGCTACTACAGCAGTGAGGAATTTGAACATCTACTGTTATGGTAAGTGCGGGGCGGCCACGGTGGTGCAGCGGTTAGCATTGCTGCCTCACAGCAAGAGGTTCTCCGGTTTGATCCTCGGCTGGGGTGCCTTCTGTGCGGAGTCTGCATGTCCTCCCTGTGGTCACGTGGGTTTCCTCCGGGTGCTCCAGTTTCCTCCCACATCCCAAAGACATGCAGTAGGTGGATTGGACACTCTAAATTGGCCCTAGGTGTGAGTGTGTGCTTTCTGTGGAAGGTTGGGTGCCAGGCTGGCAACTCGACACCGTAAAACTCCACTGCCAATCATGAGCGGACAGGTGATCTGCTGTGGCGACCCCTAACCGGGAAAAGCCGAAAGAAGAAGAAGACTGTTATGGTAAGTGCAACTTACACAGCTGTACTATGTTCACTATTCTTACTGCTTCAGTAGCCTTTAGCTATCTGGGTTGATGACCAAGGCTTATCCAACCCAGAAGGAGGAAGGATCAGGGTCCATGAGCCCCAGGAAAATGTTTTTTGCAAAGCCAGTCCTGGACCTGGAAAAGGAATCCAGTTATGTAATGCATTGTAAAATATGTTTAGAGAACCATGTAGATGTCTCTAGAATGCTTCTAGAATCCACCTCTTTACAATATTTCAGCAAAGAAAACAAAGATTTATTAGAATATACCTTAATCCTGCCTGAAAATGTTTTACCACGGTGGGAATAACAAGAGGATATAGCAAGGAGCGACAAACTGGAAATGTCTGAACTGACACAATTTATCCTCTTCCAGTCCCCCACTAGGAATTCCACAGCTGTATAGCTTTCCTACAGGACTTAGTACTACAAGATAATACCAGAGTTGCAAAAGCATGACCAAACTATATAGAATCTATTCTCCCTGTTATTCAAATTCTGAAAGAAATGAGGGATACAGATAGGTAAATTCAAGGTACACTCTAAGTAGTAAGGGCATCTATACAGATTTTTTTTCTACAGATAACTCTATGCATGGAAAAGCAAAAGGGTTAACTGACCATGAATGGTTGCAACCCAGACATTCTCTTGCAGATTTCAGAGCAATAACCCAGTTAGTCTACCAAAGAAATGAACCAAAAAAGAGACAGAATAGCTAGATCAAATGTAGACAGAAATAACATTTCCAGCAAAAAGGAAAGATCCAATCAAGTGTCACCTGAATAATAGGTAACCTTATATATCAACAGAATACCTAATTGTAGAACAGCTTGAGAAAGTCTAAAATGAAGAAGAGGATCCATGGGTAGATAGGCTGAAATGGCTAATAAGCACCTCTTGCCAAAGGAGTAAACAAGCCATAAGGATAGTAACTCACAAAGCTGCTTGAGAACCATTTGTAATAATCCCAGATAGTGCCTTAGTTATAGGAAAGGCACCAACTAGAAAACCTTCCCCACTGATTAAGACTTCCTAGTAGCAAGATTTCTTGTCTCCTTTAGTACATGCTGCATGTTCTCATGAAAAAGTTGTCCAAAAGGTATTAGAACTGAATCATCCAGATAGTCAGCTGAAGTTGTTTGAGATTAGGTGTCTGAAGCCCTCCCTGCCTTCTGTAAGTAGATTCAATCTGTGAGGAAGCTTGTGGTAATTGCACCTAAAGAATCAATCTAGCATGGGTCAGAATGGAGTATACACAGCCATTTCTGGAGAGTCCTTCTGAATCTTTAGAATGACCCTGAATATCAGTGGATAGGATGGAAATGCATACAGAAACATTCCTGACCACTAGAATGACAAATTCAACTGTTTTCAGGCCTGCCTGCAAAGAGTCCTGATGCATAACTTATTTGTCTATTTTGTCAGGAGGTGAACAAATCTATTTGAGGTGTTCCCTCAAATGGTTTACTCTGGTAAGATAACCTTGACATTGACAGATATTCAATTTCTATTTGGGAGGGTCTGTCATGGTCCTGCTCAGCTTGTCTGTGACTACATTTTGTTCTGACAGTATGTAAAATGCTTGGAGATTTATATAATGGTGTAGAACTAATTTTCAAAATATCATAGCCAGTCTGCACAGGAGGTAAGACCTGCCCCCCCCCCCCCATTTGTTTATGTCCCATATCACTTTAGTACTGTCTAGAATCACCTGTAATTATTCCAGGGGCAATAGGTTCATAAGCAAGTACTAGGCTTGGTGCCCTTGTGGGACAGTTTAAGCCTTGCCAATTTGCCTTTTAAAAGTGAAAATCAAACTTTGTGCCTTGTATCTGTGAGGTAAACACATTAACCATTATACTAACCCCCCAATAAATACATAGCAAGCATTTGTTAACCAGGAAGACCCACTAGACACATACTTCTTTTTCAGGAGAGGCAGGGGAGCAATTTCTGGCTAAGTAACTTAATGTCCCACAGTAGGCAAATGAGGGCTGAGGGAATCAAAAATGATGTACCCCATGAACTACAGCTTACAACCTTAACCCTCTATGCCAACTAATCTTTCAGGCCATGAAGATATTCTATAGTATGGATAACAGCTAATATCTCTTTGACATGTATGTGCTTTCCTCTGTCTGAACTGTCCAACAGGCCTTGCACCTTTACCCCTATCGGAACTGCTCCACAAGCAAAATCTGAGGTGTTTTATTGGTTCCACCAATGCAATTCTTTCTTGACAAGGCCCAGAAATGGAATCCAAAAATCTCAGTGGATAAGAATGCTTGGATTATATATTTTTTTTAAATCACTGAGTTTTTCCCATGTATAACCAAGCAACAGGAGATACCAGAAACTTCACCAAGGCAAACTATATCCTCCTAGGTGAAGGTATAAATGCATTCCAAGCCCCACCCCCAGCTGGAAGTGGTAACTACAGCAAAGTTTACACTAAAGCCCTGTACAATCACTTACATAAGTGTACAGACTCAGTTGTACCAGAAAGAATCAAAACCAGAGCCCCAAGTAAAAACAAGTTGCCATGGTGGACATCCGGCATCAACAAACTTTACAATAAACTCAAAATGTTGCTGTCCAAAAAAACAAAGGTGAGGGCTCAACAATGGAAAAGCACCCTCCTCGGCCTCAATAGGCAAATAAGGCAACATGTCAAATCCTACAAGGACATCTTTGAGAAAACCTTAGCAAGCAGAGCCAAGGATAACCATAAGGCCTTTTACATCTACATATATAGCCTAAAGAGTAGGACACAAGCATGTGCAGGACTAGTGATGAACGGTATCACACACGCTGACCCCACAGAGATAGCAAACCTGATACATG
Source organism: Protopterus annectens (assembly GCF_019279795.1). Taxonomy (NCBI): domain Eukaryota; kingdom Metazoa; phylum Chordata; order Ceratodontiformes; family Protopteridae; genus Protopterus; species Protopterus annectens. The sequence goes on along the minus strand of NC_056743.1, from coordinate 215,833,043 downwards.
ATGAACAGCTGGTCATTAAAGCCTTCGCCACAGCAAAACACACAACCTCTATGGGACCAGACAGCATCCCAGGCTGTCTCCTAAACAGGCTAAAACATGAACTAGCATCACCATTAAGTACCCCTTTCAATCATAGCCTAACCATAGCCTTTGTTTCTGCGGAATGGAGAATAGCAATAGTTATTCCCCTCTCTAAAGGCGGCCTAGCAACAGACATGGGGAATTACAGACCCATAAGCCTGACCAGCCTCATCTGTAAGTCAACAGAACGTATCATTATGGAACTCATAAATAAAGACATAGGTGACCTCCAAATGGTGTATCCAATCTAATTTGGCTTTGTCAAGTGCATATCCTGCCTGTTAAATCTGGTGGATTTCTTTGAAAATTAGACCAGGGCCATTGACAAGGGCAAATCTGTGCACACAGCATACCTCGACTTGGCAAAGCCTTTTGACACAATCCCACACTCAGGCATTACTGATAAACGTAGCAAACTGAATGTAAACCCCTTTGTTGTAAGATTGGTTGCCAACTGGCTCACAAACCAGATACACACACTATCAAAGTGGTTGACTCCATATCAACCAGCAGACTTGTCAACAGTGGGGTGGCACAAGGGTCAGTGCTTGGCCCCCTACTGTTTGGAATATACTTCTCAGAAGTTCAGGCCAAAACTATGGGGTTGTGGCTGACCAAGCTGGCACTCAACTGCAAACTAGGTGCAATTATCAAAGCCCCAATTGATGTCAGTATACTCCAGGAGGTCTTATGCAGACCAAGACTAATGTCTTAGTCACGTTCTCAAACTGAATGCAAAAAAATGCAACATCATTACCTTCGGCAAAAACAATGTCCCTTCACACTACCAAATCAACAACAATACTCTAAGTACCTACGAAGTGGTAAGAGATCTGGGATCACAAGTTGACTGCGACCTTAACTTTGACCACCATGTGTCTACTGTAATAAGGAAGGCTTTCTATGCAGCATGCTTGATTAGTAAAGACATCACATTGATAGCAAAGGAGGTTATAATCCCACTATACTCAGCACTAATCAGGCCCATAACTGAGTATAACGTCCTGGTCAGCATGTGCTGTACAAAGCAACTGCAGCAATTGAAGAGACTTCAGAAGTTTCTAATAAAGAAGATCAAGGGACTCCAGCATGTGCCTTACGCAGACCAATTAAAGTCTCTGTCACTATACTCTGTATCGTACAGACTTCATAGGGGAGACTTAAGCCTGGCTTACAGAGTAATCTCAGACCCAAACCTAATGAACTTGCTGCAAATCTGTAAATCAAACGGGACTAGAGCTACTCATTCCAGGGACCTAAATATAGCCTGCAACTTAAATAGGGTATGCTGGAGGGACAGATTTGTCTCTCCGCGACTGCCCCATCTTTGGAATAAGCTACCAGTTCATGTGAAACAGAGAAGTTTCAAGATGCAAATTCACATATTCCTGAGTTAGAAATGCCTCTGAAGTGATGTATCTAGAAAACAGTTTTAAAGCACAATCCTATGTGATTGAGTCAAGGTGGATTTTGAAAATTTTTCTAGAAGCTTATATTAGTAAGGAATGAAGAAACTAGTGTTAAGGACTCCTAATATCTGGCAAAAGACCCTGCAAAGATAGTTAAGTCATCTAAATAAGGAAATGTGAATACCTTGCTGTCAGCAATGAGCTATCCCTGGTGCTAGATATTTTGTAAACACCCTAGGAGCTGTGGCTAAATCAAAGGTTAATGCAGAGATTTGATAATGTGACTCAGACACGGAATCTGAATTTTTTTCTGAAGCCTGTGGCTGTGGTCTAATGTTAAAGGCACTGGCAGCATAATTTGCAGGTAAGTATGTGTTGAAGAACCTGAGGGAAAAAAAAACTCTACTTGGTTTGGAAGGTAGGGAGGAATTCCCCTGAAAGTAGGTATGTGTATTCAGTGCCAAATGTAACCCTCCTGAACCAGTATGAGTGCCCAACCGTCTTAAACAATCCATTGCCACAGGGAAAGATTGAGACTCAGTCTATGAACAGTCAAAGATATATGGGGACAGGAGGGGAGAGGGGAGGGGGAAAGCTGGCATAGTCTGTCCCTTTTTTTGAAAGGAACCCTATTTTTTTATTCTTTCCCCTCTTGCCATCACTTTTTGTTCCCTGTTTGCCAGAATATAGCACAGACTGATTATTTTATCTTTAAAAAAAGAACATGGTTTTTAAGATTTATATTATGGGGCTTGAAAATCTTAGTAACCCCCTGAATACATTTCATTCTGTCATCAAGCACCTGTTTAACCCTAAGCAGAAGCAGGGCAAAGCAAAACCCTCCTTGTCTAAAGTAAAGCTTAAAATCTGTGACGTTATCTCATCAGAAAACATTTGAGTGTGCAACCAGGTACATTTTCTCAAAACAATAGCAGTAGTAGTGCCCATAAACAAAGTATTTGCACAATCAAACATACCTTTCAAAGCATGTTTAGATACCTGAGACAGAATAAAACTTGTAAGATTCTGACAGGATCTACCTTATGAGGGCAGTGTGGCCGAACAGTCCCACAGGTTGTCAAAACCTCACAGACTAAAGTGGAGGAAGGACATTCTCAGTAGTTTACCTTCTTGTCTGCAAGGGAAGGGTTGGTATTAATATGTGTTCTGCCTATTTTGTGAACTGAAGGCTAAGGTCATGGTTACTGCAGGCAGTATTTAGAACATCCTCTAAGGCTGGCATAACAGGAAGAATGGGAATAACATCAGGTAAATTCACTTGCTGTATTTCATGATATCTCCTCAGTTTAGGGGGAACATTCACTTATTCTTCATTCATGCTGGAACTAGACTTAGAAAAGGAAAACTCCTAAGGGGACAAACTTTCTTCTAAATCAGTGTCTCAGGCTTGAAAATTAGAAAAAGAAAAAAAAAACTGTCTCTGTCTATGTCAGAATCTTCACACACATTTTCCTCAGGAATATACTGACATTGTTAGTCTTCTGGTATGCATTTCTGCTCTCCAGAATAGAAAACCTACAATAAACTCCTGGATAAGGAAATCCTCCTTACAAACAGTCAAATGTCTTTGGATGAGCAACCCTTTATTTCTTTTTTTCTATGGACATCCCTGAAAGGAGACTGAATAAGACATGGCACTTCATCCACAGCAACAGGTCTCTTTACGCAGCCCCTATAAAAAGAACCATCTGGAGAAACCCCATACACAATAAAGATGGTTCTACCATGCCTGGACTGGACACTGAAACAAACACAGAGGACACAGCTAATGCCTGGTCCATGGTGGCAGAGGGACTATACAAGATGAACCAAGAGAAACCATTGAGAGGTCTGAGGAGTACATGGCCATTGAAAAAGTTACACAGAAGTGGACTGTCTAAGCCCACAGTGCAGGCAAGGACTCCTATTCTGTTGTTGTTTTTTTTTTTCTGTTTAGGTACACCAAGAGAAGAAACAGCAGGACTGGTGTAAGAATCCATGTTGTACCCTAGGAAAAAGCCTAACTGCCAGTAAGAACTGCTGGAAAGATTTGATTGGAAGCTAAGTTATAAGACAAGTATTCAAAAACAGCATACGCGCTTTCGCTTCCTCACACAGTCCCACAAAATTCAAAAGTAAAAGCAGAAACAGTACCTAAAATCCCTGTCAGAACTCAATCCCTTTCACAGAAAGTGCACTGAGGGAAAACAAGAAATTAAGTTATTATGAACTGTGCACAAACACCAAACATAAAATACATTTCTATCACTAAAATACACGTTCAGGTACTTAAACAGAACCCCTTCTAGTAAAATGTCTCAGGTAGTTAAATAATGAAGATGAGTTGTCACAAAGTGTACACAAGCATCAAAACACTTAAACACAGTATGAGCACATAAAACACTTCCCAATCTTTAAATCCTTTCAATTCATTTAAAATGTCTCGAGTAGTACATTTTCTCACAAAAACAATCCCAGCAGTCAATAGTAAATCTTGTTCTAAAAACAACAGTTTCTGTCAAGAAACTTATGATATTAATAAAACTGCCAGTATTCTTCAAAAAATAAAAACATAAATCAAAAATTTTAAAATGGCAATATTTCCTGTGTTGGATGGTTCCCCTATGGAGACTTATCTGCCAGAAATGGAGCCTTTAGTCAGTTGTTCCTGTGAAGTCTCGGAGCTACTTTCCCTTGAGTTGGCAAGAAAATACTGAAGTTGTCTATACCAGGGACCAGATTCCCAAAAGCTGACAGTGTAAGTGACAGCTTGCACTGAAATTAGGCTGAGAGCAGATGTTTTGGCATTTGGCCACCTGTGTAAACCTGTTTATAGATAGGCCTTACATTGAAATAAGTCACTTACACTCAGACTAAGTATTTCAAAATCAGAGCAGACCTGCATTAAGAGCAACCCTTTTGGAATCTGACCCACTGACTGCTGATTTCTCTCCAAGAGGTTAGTCAATCAGAAGTCAGGGAGCCAGATCTTTTTGAAGACTGGCCAATTGTTTTATCTTGATAAAGATACAATCCCAAACAGCCAAGGGTTACTGCAGCTCTGAGAATGTTGAACATCTTTTCTTGTAAGGACTGCCACAGATGAAGTACTGGATGAATGTTTTTTTTTTTTTAATTTCATTAATGAGACCAATACTCTTTCCTTTACAGCCAAAGTTTCAAGGTATTCCATACAGCTTTTGGACTTTGAACAATCCTACAAAGGCAAGTGAGTAAAGAGTCCCAAACACAACTTTAAAAGACCTTTCACTTTTTTTTCCAATAGAACTTTATCTATCGAAAATAAAAAGAACAAAAGTACTTTTAAAACTTGT
>NC_056743.1:215698218-215823218 GCF_019279795.1 Protopterus annectens | reverse complement strand
CTGCCTCTTAAATCATTTTTCAGTTGTGCACTTGCCTTGCTTTATTTAAAAAGTTTTAAATTGCTAATTTTGAAGAGTTTTAATTGCATTTACTGTTTAGGACTATACACTCAAGTGTGTTAGCCTTTTTCTGTGTTTATTTACTGTATTATTACATTGTTTAGCCTGTTTCAACAAAAAAAAAATACTATCTTGTTTGCTCGTTTCCCACCTTTTCTAGCCAGTCCATATCCCAGGCTTTGCTTGTCTCAGGACTTTATTTTCTGTGCTCAGAGCTATCCAGACCTTGCTGTGGTAGAGGGAAGTCCTACTGCTTACTAGTGGGACTGGTGAGCATTGTACTGCCTATATAACGCTAGAGGAGTGGTTTCCAGCTCTGAAATTGTAATTTTATTAGCCTTTTTGGGCTGATTTCTATCCCTTTCAACTTTCTGGCTTAAAAATGCATGTGTTTGCACATTTTTCACATCGTGCAGCACTGCGAGGCTACAGATAAACTATTCCAGGTGCCAGAAGTCTGCTCTTCAAATTTTCCCTTAGAACTAGCTGGTTTCTCAGTAGTAGCACTAAAATCTGAACCCCTGTGACTAGCACTTGCTCTAGAACCTGCTGGAAAACACTAGGAAGCCTGAAACTGATTCAAGCACTCAGCTTTCCTTGTCAATAAGGAGAAATTAATCATAGGCTCTAAACAGCCTATAATTACAAAGTACCTTGCACAGGTAAGGGAAAACAGCTCTTAAACTTTACAAGAAAGCACTAGGAAGCCTGAAACTTATTCAAGCATTCAGCTCTCCTTGTCAATAAGGAGAAATTAATCATAGGCACTAAACAGCCTATAACTGCAAAGTACCTTGCACAGGTAAGGGAAAACAGCTCTTAAACTTTACAAAAAAGCACCTAAACAGGCATGTCCAAGGGTCAGCTTCCAGTGATTTCTCCTGTCCATCTGGTGAATCTGGGCATACTGGGGCAGTGCAGCAACTGCCTCATGTACACAGACAATCCTCTCCTCCTACCACCCAACACTACAACCTGCGAGAGATGCACTTACATAGCCAAACTGGAAGCAAAGCTCTCTCCGGCCAAGATTGTGCTAGACCGTCAAGAGGAGAAGGTTAACACCTGCATTACACCTCAAGCAACTCATAGCCCTTCAAAATCCACAACATCAACACCCACACATAGCAACACTAAACCCACATATGCGGAGGCCCTTAACATTAACATGCCCAAGCAACAAGGATCTCCAAAGCCGAAACACAAACAAACACCAGTCACAACCAAAGTGACACATAGCTCACAACACCAGTGTGCCACCCAACAACAGCCCCTAAGGCAAGACAATGTACCCAACACTTTAGTCATAGGTGACTCTATAAACAGGCAAACTGATGTCCCACTCACCAGGCTGAACAAGGAGAAAATTACAGTCAGCTGCCTGTCGGTGCCAGGATCCGCCACATAACACATGCACTCAAGTCACTCCACAACAAGTACAAATATGACTCTGTCATTGTCCATGCTGGAGTGAATGACTTGAGATGTACCTCCCTGGACTACATGAAAAGAGACATGGAAGAGCTCTTGGATCATGTGACCCAGACATGTATGACCCTAGCCCTGAGTAGCATCCTGCCTTCACCCAGAATGATACTACAGTATAAGGACAAAATGATTGACTTCAACAATTAGCTAAGCTTCTGGTGTCATTCAAAGGGGATCCAGTATTTGTCTGCCTGGGAAGACATGATCGACAAACCATGATGCTTTGCCAGAGATGGTCTGCACCTGTCACCCCTGGGATTCAGGTTACTGGCTAAAGCTCTTGCCACCCCTATAGTGCCTTTTTTAGGCAAGGTTCAAATGATAAAATCACCACCATAACAGATACAAGCATGCAAAATCTGAAGGTAATGCTACTCAATGCTAGAAGTCTAAACCTCAAAATGCACTCTCTCAAGGCACTACTAAAAATGGAGAACATTGATATCTGTGCAGTAACTGAGACCTGGTTCAAGGCTCTAGAGAGCACCCCTACAATACCAGGCTACAATTCTTACCACACTTTTCAGCCACAAAACCAAGACCGAAACACTAAAGGTGAAGGAGTGTCCGTATTCACCAAGGATATTCACACCTCCGGGCTAGTTGCCCAACACAATGCATCTGAAATTCTCCAGGTGCAACTAACTAGGTAAGACTGCAATCCAAATTGTAGCTTGCTACAGATCCACCACCATGCCCCAGGATTCTCACTACACCTTTCTAAACATACCGGAAAATATTAAGATACAACCAAACACCCTAATACTGGGTGATTTCAACTACCCTGCCATTAATTGGGAAAACTACTCGGGTACCAGCTCCTTTTCCCAACAGTTCTTGGAATTCATAAATTCCAACACCCTGGATCAACTAATCCATTGTCCCAACAGGGGCTCCAATATCCTAGACCTGGTCATTACCAACATGGGAGATAGATGCTCCACACCAGTGGTCACCCCTTCATTGGTCAGGTCTGACCATAAGCAAATCACCTTTGACATCCACATCCCACCCCCACCCCCCAGTAAGGAAACCTCTTTAAAAAAACCTCTCCAAAGCCAACTTCATGCTACTGAAGTCAGAAGTGACAAACTTCACAACACCCATGCAGATGGGATCTGGAAGTTCGACTGCAGAATCCTACACTAATGCACTGCACGAGCACATCCACTTATGCATGAATTGTGCCATCCCAAATAGAACCAAGATGCTCTTCTCCAAAAAAAGGAAGCCAATATGGCGGTCCCCTGCTATAAACAAACTATACAACAGAAGGAAGAAACTGTTGCAGAAAAGAGGAAAATCCCAGGATGCAAGAAACTCCCTCACCAGCCTCAGTAAGAAGCTGAGATTCCTCATAAAATCCTCAAAAGCTAGTTACAAAAATAAAATTGCCAAAGATTCCAAAGACAACTACAAGGCATTCTATAGTTATGTCAAGAATCTAAATGGCAATGCTCAGATCTGTTTTGAACTACAGCAGAATGGCATTAAATATACTGATCCCAAGTATATTGCCAATATCCTGGCAGATCGATTTTGTGCCAACTTCACCCCCTAAAGGGCCCATCTCAATACCAAAAGATTGCCAAATTCCGATAATCACGGCCACACAGGTAGAAACCACACTCTCCAAAGCTAAGAATACAGCATCCATGGGAACAGATGACATCCCAGGCTGTGTACTACATGAACTACAAAATGAACTGGCACCTCACCTAAGTGTCATGTTTAATCATAGCCTCACCTCAGGTTTTGTGCCCACTGAGTGGTGCACAGCTACAGTTATCTCGGTACACAAGGGAGGATCCACATTGGATCCCTGGGAACTACCGTCCCATCAGTCTAACAAGCCTGATCTGCAAGGGCATGGAACGCATTATCATGGAACTAACAAAGACATTGGTAACCTTCAAACACTGGACCCCACCCAGTTTGGGTTTGTGAAGGGACGATTGTGTCTCCTGAATCTGACTGACTTCTTTTAATCAGTCTCCAGAGCTGTGGACAAGGATAAGGCAGTCCACACAGCCTATCTGGACCTTGCCAAGGCCTTCGACACTATCCCCCACTCTGGAATCATAGATAAACTTTCTAAGTTGGGCATAAACCCCTACATCACTCGATGGGTTGCCAACTGGCTTACTGACAGAACCCAGACTGCAAAAGTAGCTGACTCCAAATCCAACTCCAGACAAGTGACAAGTGGAGTACCTCAGGGTTCAGTCCTGGGACCACTCTTGTTTGGCATCTACTTCTCTGAAGTACAGGCCAACACTAAGGGACTCTGGCTAACAAAGTTCGCAGATGACTGCAAAATGGGAGCCATTATTGAATCCCCAAAAGATGTGGATATTCTACAAAAGGGCCTTGCAGAAACAGATGCCTGATGCCAAAGCCGTGGGCTCAAGCTTAATGCCAAGAAATGTATAGTTATCCCCTTTGGAAAAAAACATGTACCCATGAATTACCACATAGGTGGCAGGACACTAAACATCGAAAGTGTGATGAGAGACTTAGGGACACAGGTGGACACACTTTTGATAACCACATCGCCACAACAATCAGGAAATCCTTCTATGTAGGGCAACTGTTGCTGTGCACCATTCAGTAGGCACAAAGCCTGATGTGAGACTATGATTGAACATGGTGCTTAGGTGGGGAGCCAGTTTGTTCTGAAGTTCGTGTAAAATGCAGCCTGGGCTGTTGTCTGGTCCCATGGAAGCTGTGTTTTTGGTTTTAGAGAGTGCAGATTTTACCTGCATAGATGTGAATACAGGGACTCTGCATTCTTCCTGTATAGATATGGGCCCTTTAGGGGGTGAGAGGGGAGTAAAGTTAGCGCTGAAACTATCTGCCAGGATGTTGACAATATCAGTTGGTTCTGTAATTTTCGTGTTGATGTGCTATAACTCAGAGCAGATCTGGGTGTTGCCATTGAGAATCTTGACATAGCTATAGAATGCTTTGCGGTTGCCCTTAGAATCAGTGGCAATTTTGTTTTCATAGCTACCTTTGGAGGATCTTATATGGGATCTCAGCTTCTTATTGAGGTTGACCAGGGAGCTCCTCCACTCATGGGATTTTACTCTCTTTTGCAACAGTTTCTTCCTTCTGTTGTAGAGTTTGTTTATGGCAGAGGACCACCAGATTGGCTTCTTTTTTTGGAGGATAGAGTTTTGGTTCTGTTAGGGATAGCATGATACATGCACGTGTGTAAGTGCTTATAGAGTGCATCTGTGTAGGATTCAGCAATCGTAACTGTATTGTCCATCTGCATGGGTGTCATGAAGTTTGCCACTTCTGTCTTAAGAAGCATGAAGTTGGCTTTGGGGAAAATTTTAACCATGGTTTCCTTAATGGTGGGTGGGAGAGGGATGCAGATATCTAGGGTGATTAGCTTATGGTCAGATCTGACCAACAAGGAGTTGATTTCAGGTGTGGAACACCGGTCATTCATGTTGGTAATGACTAGGTCTAGGATATTGTTGGGGGTGTGGATAAGTGGATCCAGGGCATTGGAATTTATGAATTCCAGAAAGCGTTGAATGAAGGAGTTGGTACATGAGTAGTTCTCCAAGTTAATAGTGGGGTAGTTGAAATTGCCCATTATTAGCATGTTTGGTTGAACCCTAATATTTTCCAGTATATCAAGAAAAGAGGAGTGGGAATCCTGGGGCATGTTGGGGGATCTGTAGAAAGCTACAATTTGGATTGCAGTTTTGACCAGAGTTAGTTGCACTTGGATAACCTCGGATGCATTATGCTGCGCAACTAGCCTGGAGGTTTGGATATCCTAAATGAATATGGACACACCTCCACCTTTGGTGTTCTGGTTCAGGTTAGATGGCCGAAAAATGTGGTATGTTATAGCCTGGTAATGCAGGGGTGCTCTCTAGAGCCTTGAACCAGGTCTCAGTGACTGCACAGATATCGATATTCTCCATTTTAAGGAGTGCCTCGAGTGAGTGCATTTTGAGATTTAGACTTGTAGCACTGAGTAGCATTACCCACACTTTTTGCTTTCCTGTTCCTGTTATGGTGGTGAATTTGTCACTTGAACCTTGCCTAAAAAAAGGCACTATAGGGGTGGCAAGTAGGGTTGCCACCTTTTCAAATGGCCAAAGTGGGACAATTGTGGTACCAACATCAGATTTTGCAAGCCAAAACATACCCACGGCCAGTACAAAGGACAGAACTTCACTTTTTTGCCTAAATAAAAGCTTATTCTTGTAGCATTTTAGCTGATTATTCCATTTCTTATAACATTTGGGTGTTTCAGATACAGAATAACTGTTTTATGCAACTATTACATAAAATATAGGAAAGAATTTTGCCCTAAAAATGTCAGGACATTTGCCATTTTTACAATTTATTTTCCAGGACACAACTGCCCAAAGAGGAACTGTCCCTCGCAAAGTGGGACAGGTGGTAACCCTAGCGGCAACAGCCTTAGCCAGTATCTGGAATCCCAGGGGTGACAGGTGCAGGCCATCTCTGGCAAAGCATCGTGATCTGTCTACCATGTCGTCCCAGGCAGACAGATACTGGATCCCCTTAGAATGACACCAGAAGCTTAGCCAATTGTTGAAGTCAATCATTTTGACCTTGTACTGAGGTATCATTCTGGGCGATGGCAGGATGCTTCTCAGGGCTAGGGTCATACCTGCCTGGGCTGCAAGATTGGAGAGCTCTTCCATGTCTCTTTTCATGTAGTCCAGGGAGGTACATCTCAGGTCATTCACACCAACATGGACAATGACAGAGTCATATTTGTACTTGTTGTGGAGTGACCTGAGTGCATGGGTTATGTGGCAGATCCTGGCACCTGACAGGCAGCTGACAGTAACTTTCTCCTTGTTTAGCCTGGTGAGTGGGACATCAGTGTGCCTGACTATAGAGTCACCTGTGACTAGAGTGTTGGTCATGTTGGTTTGTCTTATGGGCTGTGGTTTATTGGCACACTGAGTCTGTAGGCTATGTGTCATTTGGGTTGTGTTGGGAGGGTGGAGGTTGCTTCCGTTTCTGCTTGGGAGGTCTCTGTTGCTTGAGCAGATTATTATTGAGAGCCTCTGTGAATGTTTTTGTGTTTCTATGTGTGGATTTTGGTGGTGTAGGTTTAATGAGAATATGTGATGAGTGTGGTGTGGTGCTCGTGTTTACCTTCTCCTCTTGACTGTCAAGTTCAGTCTTGGTTGGAGAGAGCTTTACCTCCAGATTGGCTAGATAAGTGCATCTCTAACAGGTTGTGGTGTTGGGTGGTAGGAGGAGAGGGTTGTCTGTGTATATGAGGCAATTGCTACATTGCCACAAGATGCCCAGATTCATCAGATTGACAGGAGAGAACACTGGGAGCTGACACTTGGATATGCCTGAATAAAAATGTATTTTCCTCTAGACAAGTGAGAGTAAGAGCTGTTTTTCTATAAACAAGTGAGGAAAGTAAGTACAAAAACAGTTTTCCTCTAGGTAAAGAGGAAGGTTGAGAGCTGTAGTAATTTGTAGCTTTAGTGCTATCAACAGGTTCTGAACAAGTGCTGAGCACGAATAAGCAAATTCAAGTGCTAAACTAAGAATTTGTACCTGGAACTTGTGGCAGATAAGCTACCTAGTGCTTACCACTTCCACTGATAAGCTAGAATGCTTCCCTCCAACACAGATGGGCTTGGGGGCTCAGAAGCTTACAAACAGTCCTGGATACAGCAAATCTGTATCTGGACTAGACTAGTTACAGGAAAGGTGGGAAACAAGTGCAAATGCAGCCTTTTAAACCAGAAAGCAAAAAGAGATGGAAAAACTGCCCAAACAGCCAATAAACTACAATTTCTTGGCCAGAAACCACTCTTGTGGTAGATAGGCTACCTAGTGCTTACCACTCCCACTGATAAGCTAGAAGGCTTCCCTCCAACACAGAAATGCTTTAGGGGCTCAGACGCTTACAAGCAGTCCTAGATAGAGCAAATCTGTATCTGGACTAGACTAGTTACAGGAAAGGTTGGAAATGAGCACAAATGCAGGCTTTTAAACAAGAAGGTTGAAAGAGATGGAAAAACTGCCCAAATAGCCAATAAACTACAAGCCAGAAACCCTCTTGTGGTAGATAGGCTACCTAGTGCTTACCACTCCCACTGAGAAGCTAGAAGGATTCCCTCCAACACAGAAAGGCTTGGGGGGGCTCAGAAGCTTACAAACAGTCCTGGATATAGCAGATCTGTATCTGGACTAGCCCATTTACAGAAAAGGTGGGAAACAAGTGCAAATGTGGGCTTTTAAACCAGTAAGTTGAAAGATATGGAAAAACTGCCAAATGGACAATAAACTACAATTTCTGGGCCAGAAACCACTCTTGTGGTACATAGGCTACCTAGTGCTTACCACTCCCACTGATAAGCTAGAAGGCTTCCCTACAACACAGAATGGCTAGGAGGGCTCAGAAGCTTACAAACAGTCCTGGATACAGCAAATCTGTACCTGAACTAGAATAGTTACAGGAAAGGTGGGAAACAAGCGCAAACACAGGCTTTTAAACCAGAAAGTTGAAAGAGATGGAAAAACTGCCCAAACGGCCAATAAACTACAATTTCTGGGCCAGAAACCACTCTTGTGGTAGATAGGCTACCTAGTGCTTACCACTCCCAATGACAAGCTAGAAGGCTTCCCTCCAACACAGAGATGCTTTGGGACCTCAGAAGCTTACAAACAGTCCTGGTTACAGCAAATCTGTATCTGGACTAAACTAGTTGCAGGAAAGGTGGGAAACAAGCACAAATGCAGGCTTTTAAACCAGAAAGTTGAAAGAGATGGAAAAACTGCCCAAACAGCTAATAAAACTACAATTTCTGGGCCAGAAACCACCCTTGTAGTGGATAGGCTACCTAGTGCTTACCACTCCCACTGATTAGCTAGAAGGCTTCCCTCCAACACAGAAATGCTTTACGGGCTCAGTAGCTTACAAACAGTCCTGGTTACAGCAAATTTGTATCTTAACTAAACTAGTTACAGGAAAGGCAGGAAACAAGCTTAGAAAAAAAAATGTTTTTGGAAAGTGGAAAGGGAGAAAGGAGAAACAAAAGATAATTCAAACTTAAGGACCTAAGTGGCTTGTCCTTTGCAAATGTTCTCTCTGTATTAGGTAGAATGAGCTAGTAACACTAGGCTGGAATAACGCTGGGAGAGAGCTGAACAGATGGGACTGGTAGGAGTGTCTGAAGTCAAAATATGATCTCACTGTACTCGGCTGAGTGAGCAAATGAGATAGACCCAGGAGGAGTGTTCAAACACAAATTTACAGGAGGGGCGGGCAATTCCAAAGGCACCAAGATTAATACCACAACAAGAACAGGGAGGGTGGAAAACTAACTTCAGAGACAGAGAAAGACAACAGTATTCTATAAAACAATTAAATAGAAAAATAAATAACTACAGAGAGACACAGACCAAATAAACAATTAAATGCACAGAAAAATAAAATAAAATGCAGTACAATCTTTAACACTGCAAGTTTGTATTTAGCTCAGCTAGTAATGCAGTTGATTGTAGATATGTAGCAGAAGCCAAACTACTCAGATATTGAGCAGTAATAAATTCAAAGATATGTGACTAACACTTATAAATACACAGAAACCCTCTAGGCTAAGAGTTCAACACTGAATATCAATGAAGTGGAACACAATAGCCCCTACTAACTGCAGAGACAGAGAGAGACCACAGCATTCTATGAAACACTTAAATAGAAAAATAAATAACTACAGTGAGACACAGACCAATGAAGCAATTAAATGCACAGAAAAATAAAATAAAATACAGTACAAACTTTAGCACTGCAAGTTTGTACTTAGCTAAGCTAGTAATGCAGTTTATTGTAGGTATGTAGCAGAAGCCAAACAACTCAGATATTGAGCAGTAATAAATTCAAAGATATGTGACTAGCACTTATAAATACACAGAAACCCTCTAGGCTAAGAGTTTAGCACTGAATATCAATGAAGAGAAACACAATAGCCCCCACTAACTGCAGACAGAGAGAGACCACAATATTCTATGAAACAATTAAATAAAAAAATAACTACAGAAAGACACAAACCAATGAAATAATTAAATACACAAAAAAATAAAATAAAATGCAGTACAATATTTAATACTGCAAGCTTGTACTTAGCTCAGTTAGTAATGCAATTGATTGTAGATATGTACTAGAAGCCAAACAACTCAGATATTGAGCAGTAATAAATTCAAAGATATGTGACTAACACTTATAAATACACAGAAACCCTCTAGGCTAAGAGTTTAACACTGAATATCAATGAAGTGAAACACAATAGTCCCCACTAACTGCAGAGACAGAGAGAGATCACAGTATTCTATGAAACAATTACATAGAAAAATAAATAACTACAGAGAGACACAGACCACTGAAACAATTAAATACACAGAAAAATAAAATAAAATGCAGTACAATCTTTAACACTGCCAGTTTGTACTTAGCTCAGCTAGTAATGCAGTTGATTGTAGATATGTAGCAGAAGCCAAACAACTGAGATATTGAGCAGTAATAAATTCAAAGATATGTGACTAACACTTATAAATACACATAAGCCCTCTAGGCTAAATGTTTAACACTGAATATCAATGACGTGAAACACAATAGCCCCTACTAACTGCAGAGACAGAGAGAGACCACAGTATTCTATGAAACAATTAAATAGAAAAATAAATAACTACAGACACAGACCAATGAAGCAATTAAATACACAGAAAAATAAAATAAAATGCAGTACAATCTTTAACACTGCAAGTTTGTACTTAACTTAGCTAGTAATGCAGTTGATTGCAGGTACGTAGCAGAAGCCAGACAACTCCTTTACCCTTTTGTCTATGCCTGTAAGGCTATTAATGTTCTAAAACAATATGGATAGCATAGCCATTAATGTTAGAAGTTATGGTTTCCACCTATTACACGTCAACTTTTTGTAACGTGCATTTTCAACTTTTGTGTTACATGCACACACTAATGTTTGGCAGGATGATCTTTTAAACAGCTGTTTCTCAGCATCTTCATTTGAAACTATGTCACATTGTTCAAGACTTTTTGTTTAAATGAATAACATCAAACAAAAAACTGAATACATTTTTCAGAATACCCCTTACCCTACCAACTTGAAACAAACACACAAAACTATACATCATCAAAAAATGAAGTTTAACTCTCCTAATAGGAACAATTGCCCCAAACTGCTACTATTATGAGAGTAAAACTTGATTCGTTCCTGTTTCTTTCTCTTGTGTGACTAGTCTATTCTGAGAGGAAGCTTGTGGTAGTTGCCCCTGACCATTTCCAAAAGAAGAAAGAACTATGGTTGCCTGGCCCAAAAGGGAGCGACCACAATGATCTTGTGGAATTCCATCTGAATCTTCAGAAGTGCCCCGGACATTGTGGAAAGGGTAGAAGGGCATAAAGGAACACTCCTGTCCAAAGAAAAGGCACCTGTCTTCTAGGCCTTCTTGCATGGAATCCTGGAACAACATTTTGCCAGTTGACTGTTCAGAGAGGAGGCAAACAGGTCTGTTAGAGGAATTCCCCACACAAGGACCAAATCGTGGAAGACCCCCTAATCTAGTTTCCATTTGTGAGGGTCTTCCCTGGTCTTTCTCAGCTTGTCTGCCACATAAATTTGCTCTGACAGAATGTGGGAAGCTTGTAGGGTGAGACTGTGTTGTGAAGCTATATCCCAAGCTAACAAGGCTAGTCTACAAAGGGGGGTATAAACTGCTTCCCCCTTGCTTGCTGAAGTACTATATGACTGTGATATTTTCTGTAACCAATTGAAGAGATCCTGGGGACCAAAGATGGTTCAGAGTGCCATGAGCAAGGCAAGTACCGCCTTGATATTTATGTGCTTACATCTGTTCTTGGTGTCCTGCACCCCTTTACACTTTTATCTCTCCCAAAACTGCTCCCCAAGCAAAGTCTGATGTGTCAGAGGTGACTGACTGCTATAGATCAGGGATGGAGAAGGGAAGACTTGGATTTAAGGATAACTGTTGTCTCCACCAAAAATTTCTCTTCTGATAAACAAACCCCAGAACTGGAATCTGAAAAGATAAAGGGTATTGATACTGAGATCAAAGATGCCATGAGACCCCAAATTCTGAGGTATTCCTTCACAGTTTCCAACTTCTGAGTAGAAAACCTTAGAAATATATCTAGATTTTTTTCCTGTGAAAGTGAAGGTCTTTGAACTGTGTTCCCAGAAACACAATCCAGTGTGACAGAATCAAGAACAACGTTTGAATGTTCTCTTGGAATCCCAGCTTGGGAAAGAGATTTATTACCCAAGAGAGACTCCTAACATTTTGAAAAAGACTCTGCAAAGATAATCAAGTCATCTAAATTTGGAAACAAGTGGATACCTTGTAGCCTGAAATAAGCTATAATTAGAGCTAGACACTTAGTGAACACTCCTGATGTAGTGGATAGTCCAAAGAGTAAGGCAGAGAACTGATAATGTGCTCCAGATGCACAAAACCTTAAACAAACCTGACGTCCTGATGAACATGGATGTGATGATAATCATCTTTAACGTCTAGTGTTACCAGGAAATATGAAAGAGGAAAAAGAGGTAACAGGTTGTGAAGTGACATCATTTTGAATTTGGCCATTATCGCAAACAGATTTAGGAAAGAAAAATCCAGAACTGGTCTCCAACTGCTTTCTTTCTTTGGCACTAGGAACATCCTTGAATAAAACCCCTTCCCCACCTGGGAAATAAGAACTTGTTCTATCTATCTATCTATCTATCTATCTATCTATCTATCTATCTATCTATCATTGGGACAGTATGTGATGAAGAACAGGAGAAAACAAAAAGAGTCTGATCTGCAGGATGAGGAATGATCCCCTGGAAAGGAGGAATTTCCTCTCACTGCCATCTGTAACTTTGTTGAATGACTTTCAGAACCCATTTGTCTGAAACAATTTGTTGCCAAAGAGAATAATGGAGATTCAGACTTTCTGGAAGGGAATAGTGGCTAGGGAGGGAGGGGGTCAAAAGGTCTCTTGTATAGCCATTCAGACTTGTTGAACTGTCCTTGGTTTTGGGAGGTTTGAGATTTCTTTTTGGAACCCCCTTACCTCTTCTTCTTAAATCGCTGTTTCTCTGAATTCTACTGAGTCTGTTCATTCTGTTTTTGAGAAAACTGGATGAGGAGAAAGAAAATATCTTGGACAATTTGGAAAAGAAGGACTGAAATATCAGCTTGCCCCTTTCATCACATCTTTTGATCACCTGTGCAGCAGAGGAGCCAAACATTGAATCTCTATCCAAGGGAGAATTCAAATTTTCATTTTTTAAATCATCTGAGAGGTTCTGAGAATGCAGTCAAGCAAATCTCCTTAAATGACCATAGCCCTGGATGAAGTATCAACAGAATTATACGCTACAAAGAATGAGTAGTGACCTGTACAACAGAAGAAACTAAGCTATTTAAAGCAGTTTCTTTCACAAGAAGAAACTGTAGATAAAACATTCCTCATAGTTTCTCAATATGTCAGAACAAACTTTAACATATGAGCCTGACAATTTAAAATTCAGTAAAATCAAAGTTGCAGAAGTATATACTTTTCGCCATACCTCAGAACGTCTTGTAGCATTTACTGCAAGTTCACCCACTGCCACTAGCACTAACTTTCCATAAAGGAAACGAAAAAGCTTTAGTACTTAATCTAAGCATAAATAACTCAGTACTTAAAAAGCTGATCACTTTTCCCGACATGTCCAAAGGTCAGTTTCCGATGCTTTCTCCCGTTAACCTGGTGAACCTGGGCATCCTGAGGCAATGCAGCAATTGCCTCATGTGCACTGACAACCCTCTCCTCCTACCTCCAAACACATCCACTTGTGAGAGATGCAAGTACATAGCCAAACTTGAGGCTTCGCTCTCTCAATCCAAGACTGAGTCACCCAGTCAGCAGGAGAAGGTCAACACATACATCACATCACAGACAACACATAGCCCTCCTGTTAGCACACCACCACTATCAGATAGCAACACAAAACACACAACCACTTTCGTGGAGGCTCTCTCAAAAAATCTGCCCAAACAACAGAGACATCCGAGGCACAAATGCAAGCAACCATCCCATCCAAACATAACCCACAAGACACATAGCCCTCACAACCAGTGTGCCACTCAAGCTAAGCCCCTAAGGCAGAACAAGGTACCAAACACATTAGTCATAGGTGACTCAATTATAAGGCACACTGATGTCCCCCTCACTAGGCTGAATAAGGAGAAAGTCACGGTCAGCTGCCTGTCAAGGGCCAGGATTCGCCACATAATGCATGCACTCTCCACAGCAAGTACAAATATGACTCCATCATCATACATGTTGGTGTAAATGACTTAAGACGTACCTCCCTGGACTACATGAAAGAGACATGGAGGAGCTCTCTGATCTTGTAGCCCAGGCAGGTATGACCCTAGCCTTGAGTAGCATCCTACCATCACCAAGAATGATGCCACAGTATAAGCAGAACAATTGGCTATGTTTCTGGTGCCATTCAAAGGGGATCCAGTATCTGTCTGCTTGGGATGACATGATAGACAGACCTCGATGCTTTGCCAGAGATGGCCTGCATCTGTCACCCCTGGGATTCCGGATACTGGCCAAGGCCCTTACCAACCCTATAGTGCCTTTTTTTAGGCGATGGCCTGAAGACAAATTTACCACCATAACATCTGCTAGTAAACACTTACTAAGGGTTACGCTTCTCAACGCTTAGAAGTCTAAACCTCAAAATGCACTCACTTGAGTCACTCCTCAAACTGAAGAACATTGACATCTGTGCAGTAACAGATACTTGGTTCAAGGCTCCTGAGAGCACCCCTGCACTACCAGATTACAATGCATATCACACCTTTTGGCCCCCAAATCTGAACCATAACCCTAAGGGATGTGAAGACTGAACCGCCAAAGATGGAGGGGTATCCCTCTTCATAAAAGATGCACACACCTCCAGATTTGTTGCCCAACATAATGCTTCAGAAATACTTCAGGTACAGTTATCACTAGAAAAAACTCCAATCCAAGTTGTAGCCTGCTACAGATCCCCCACAATGTCCCGGGACTCACACTCTGCATTCCTGGACACTCTGGACAACATCAAGGTCCAGCGTAATACCCTTATTCTGGGAGACTTTAACTACCCCTCCATTAGTTGGAACAACTACACCCGCTCCAACTCTTTTGCCCAACATTTCCTGGAATTCATCAACTCCAATGCCTTGGACCAACTCATCCTCACCCCCACTAGGGGAAACATCATTCCTGACCTAGTCATTACAAACATGGGGTACTGCTGCTCTACTCCTTTGATAAACCCCTCTCTGGTCAAATCCAACCACAATTAATCACCATTGATATCCAAATCCCGCCCCCACCCCCGAAAAAGGAAACCACAGTGAAAAACATCTGCAAACCTAATTTTGAGCTTCTAAGGACAGAAGCGTCAAGCTTCATGTCATCCATAAAAATGGGGAATGGAAGTATGGCTGATGAATCATACACCAAGGCACTGTATGAGCACTTACACAATTGCATAGATAGGGCCATACCAAACAGAACCAAGATGCTGTCCTGTAAAAAAAGGAAGCCAATCTGGTGAACCCTGCCATTAACAAACTCTACAACAGAAGGAAAAAACTGTTTCAGAAAATGGTAAAGTCCAATGACTGGAGAAATTCCCTTGGAAAACTCAGTAAAAAACTGAGATCCCTCATCAAATCCACCAAAGCTAGTTAAGAAAGCAAAATTGCTACAGATACTAAGGACAACCACAAGGCATTCTTTTGTTATCTCAAGAATCTGCACAATAATACGCAGTTTGCTCTGAGCTGCAGCACAACAGCACCACTTATATTGAACCAACTGATATTGCCAATATCTTGGCAGACAGGTTTAGTGCAAACATTACTCCCCCCTCACCCCCCCAAAGGGTCCATCCACATACCCAAGGAATACAAACTCCCTATAATCATGACTGCACAAGTAGACACAGCACTGACCAAAGCTAAGAATACAGCTTCCATGAGACCAGATAATATACCGGGTTGTGTACTACACGATCTACAAAAAGAACTGGCACCACACTTGAGTGCCATGTTCAACTCAGCCTCAGTTCTGGCTTTGTCCCCACTGAATGGCTCACTGCTATAGTCATCCCACTCCACAAAGGGGGTGCAACTACTGACCCTGGGAACTACCGCTCCATCAGCTTGATGAGCCTGATCTGTAAGGCTATGGAATGTATTATTACGGATCTTATAAATAAGGATATAGGGAACCTTCAAACCTTGGACCCCACACAGTTTGTGTTTGTGAAAGGCAGATCATGTTTGCTCAGTCTGATAGACTTCTTCAAAGCTTTTCTGAGAGCAGTGGATGAAGGCAAGGCTGTCTACACAGCCTACCTCAATCTAGCTAAAGCCTTTGACACAATTCCACACTCTGGAATCATTGATAGGCTCACTAATCTGGGCATTAACTTGTACATCTCTAAATGGGTTGCACTGGCTCACTGACAGACCCCATAGGGTGAAAGTAGCTGACTCCAAATCTGACTACCGGGCAGTTACAAGTGAAGCCCCACAGGGCTTGATTCTGGGTCCTCTCCTGTTTGGTATCTACTATTCTGAAGTTCAAGCCAACACCAAGGGATTCTGGTTAATTAAATTCATGGATGACTGCAAACTGGGAGCTATTATTGATTCTCAAGATGATGCAGACATCCTACAAAAAAGGCCTAAGGAAACCAATGACTAGTGCCAAAACCAAGGCCTTAGGCTCAATGCCAAAAAATGCATCATCATTCCCTTCAGAAAAAACATGGTGCCCACGAACTACCATATTGAAGGGAACCCACTTAACTCTAAAGGTGTTTTAAGGGATCTAGGGACACAGGTAGACAGCAATCTCAACTTCAACAACCACATCACCACTGTAGTTAGGAAGTCCTTCTATGTGGTGCATCTCATCACAAAAGGGTTATCATCCAGGAAGAATGAAGTCATTATATCCCTCTACTCGGCCCTCATCAGACCCATCATAGAGTTGTTGTTTGTCTTTCGGCTTTTCCCGGTAAGGGGTCACCACAGCAGCACTCAGGTCCGCTAATGATTGGCAGTTGGTTTTTATGGTGTCGAGTTGCCAGCCCGACGAATGCCCCATTTGGCATGTACCTCACTAGACACCTCCAACAACTGGAAAGGCCATAGAAGTTCTTCATAAAGAGCATCTTAGGACTCAAACACGTGCCTTATGCAGATAGACATAAAAAAAACTTTAACTTTACTCCGTCTCATATTGCCTACTTAGAGGCAATCTCTGCTTGACATACAGAGCCATGTCCGACTTAGTTTTGCTAGACATGCTTCATCTGAAAAAATCCCAATCCCTCCATGCTACTCATTGCAAAGACTTCAGCCTTATCACATTAAACAGAACCTGCTGGAGGGATAGGTTCCTAACCCAGAGACTTCCAATACTCTGGAGTACACTTCCCATTCATGTCAAGCAGACCACCTCACTGGCCTTCTTCAAGAGAAATCTTGATGAGTGGATGGGAAATAGGAAATTCACCCAGAGGATCACTTCAATCGCATTGCTAAATAGGGGCACAGGGAACTAACGTCTGGTAAGCTAGATGACTAGGAACACTATTGGGCTATGCTTGCATTAGGTCCAGTGCTGTTTGCCTAGTACTTACCTATGAACCTATACCTAGCAATAATTTTCCCATCCTTATTAGAAAGAGTAGGACTGGAATTAACTAAGTGCTTAGCAACAGTGTTGTCAACTAAGGCTACAGCTGTTGGGTCAGGTTTGGGAACAGTGTTTAAAGGTTTAAAGCACTGAGGAATTTTATATACCCTGTCTGCCTTTTTAGGGACAGCTGGGTGACTATTGGGAAAATTGCAAGCAGTAAAATACACATCCTCTAAAGCAGACAGTACAAGAGGAGTGTGTGCAGATTCTGGAAAATCCTTAACTAACAACTCATAGTATTTTCTAAGTGCTGAGAAACCTCAGCGTCATTCCACTGAAAACACTGGGACATACTAGTAATAGTCTCAGAGAAAGAGAAACTTCCACATGTTTAATCAGAAACTGAGCTCTCCTCTGAGTCTGAATCATAAATCCAAGGACAAAACCCTAAATACATCTCGGCATTGCCCTGTACAGATTCAGAAACTTGAATGTCTGCAGGAAAAGAGGCATCCCTCTTTCTTTTACCAGAAATTACTCTGCAAGAAGGATCAATAGCCTGAATTAAACCTTATGCCAGTCATAGTAAACTACTACTATCCAAAGAAATTTTGGGAGGAGTAGATACTTGTTTGGTTTTCTGTTTCTTTTTGACAAGAAAAATGGGGTCAACCGTGTTACTAATGGCACCTGCTTCTTCCCAAGTGATGGGCGCAGTATTCTGACATAACAGGGAATTCTTCCCTTTTCCATCTTCCAAGACCAACAACAGTGGCTCTCCCTTGCACACTGAAGAGACTCCAATAGCGGGAGAGGGTGTGACTAACCCACAGTCCATAGTAGTTGTAAGTGCTACACCAGAGGGATTCATCATAAAAGATGAGTAGTCTGAAGTACAAATAAAGGCCACCACAGAGTCACCCACCTGCAGCTGAGGCAAACTGCTAGCCTGCTGTGGTAGCAAAAGTTGTTTGCTTACTTTCCTTTTTGTGGCTGGGAGAAGGACCAACCATGGGACCAATAACCTGTTCCATGGTCAAAGGAAGACAAGCAGCAAATTTATTTTACATTTGTTGACCGGGCTAGTCTGGCTGGATAACAAGTCCATTTTCAGCAGAGGCCCGAAAACTACCATTCCACGGAAGTTACTTTTTTGGCAGAAAAAAACACAGTAAAAAGTTCTTTCAAAAATAATTTCTTCACAGAAAATATATTATCAGTACGTTTGAATTATTTTAAAACGAGCAGAAAAAACAAATGTTCTGTTTAAAAGTATTTTACAGTCTCAAGACAGTCCATTAAAACCCAACACTCCTAGCTTTAAAATAACTTTCCTGAGAAGGAAAATAATAAAACATAAATAAATATAAGAAAACAAAAGGTTTTATTTCCGTAAAGGGAACTTATCTGCCCATTAAAGGAAATCACAAGCCGACCCGCAATCCTCAAAAGCAATATAGGAGTGTACTCTTTGGAGGCAGCAAAGCTCTATAGGACTTTACGCCAAAACTTGTCTTTTAGTCAGCTCATCTTGAGCTGCTTGACAATTTGGGCACATGGAAGATGTCCTGAAACTTTGGAAGCTGGCCAGCTATTACATCCTTAGCAGGAAATAACTCATAGAGCTAAAGCTGCAGCAGCAGTAATAAATATGAAGAACATCATGCACCACGGTGGTTTTCTACTTGAAAAAGCTATTGACAAGTTTGACTTTGGCAATTGAAAATCAACAAGTTCAACCCACATCCAGATGACACTTGACAAATGGATTTGATCACCAGGAGCAGAGTGAAAGGACAGTGATAGCAAAGAGAATACTGGAGCGATACTGACAATAACTGTCTCCTGTAGCAATAATGAATTCTCCTATTCTAGAACATTTTGTCAGGCCACAATTCTGGAGGCCCTGCAAGCAGAGTGACACAAGGCTTCTGGAAGGAGTCCTGAGGAGTCCACCAAAATATGAGCAAAGTGGAGGGGAAATGGTGTGACCATAAACTAGAGGAGCTGCATTTCTTCTCGCTAAAAACCTGCAATGACAAGACAGACATGATATATGTGCATAAGACTATGTCAGGAAGATATGAAGAAGATATCATGAAAGGTAGTGCAGACAAAGTATGTGGTTGGAGGGTTTACAGGCAGCAGATTTAGGGCCCGGCATGTCTCTGGACAAAGAGGGCTATAGACCCATAAAATGAACTTCTGGAATGGGTGGTGATCTGGGAATCTGCTGAGATATACAAGACAGTATGGGACTGGTGGAGAAAGAGTAAGGACAAAGGGAGTTAGAGGGGAGGTAAAATGTTAAGTGCACTTAAAGTATAGAATAGATAACATAATTTTAAAAACTTATAGAGATGAGATATGAATTTTGCACCTTTTCAAATTCATAGAACTACCTGAATGATGGTTCTTCCTTCAAAGCTTTGACATTGCCCATGGATGCACAAATCCAATTAAATGCTGTAGATTCTTAAGTTTATCTGCACAGTATTCCATATGTGAGCAGTTTGAATTCATCAAATTATTATACTATCTCATTTCACTTGAAGAAAGGCAAATATAGGCCACTAATCTCTATAGAAAGAACTGTTGCAACTGAAATTAAACCAGCCATTTATTCAAGTGTTCCATCTGTCAGTTAGCAGTTCTTCAGCATACATCTAGGATTCCCAAAGCACTACATAGCAGAATGCATATGCTTTAATATGCCATTGGTCTTTAAAAATCATTTGAACAGAATTTAGCTTTGCTTGTTGCTCAAGTTCTTTTAAATACAGATAAAATTAAAGTGCATGTAAAGACAAACAGCAACATTGCTATACCTTTGTGTAAGTAGGTTTGTGTTTTCTACCCATGTACTACTCAATTCTGCAAAGATATTACAAGGGGGGGGGGGCTTCACAGCCTATTAATGTAATCCAAAACTTAACTGATAGGAATAAACAAATCAAAATTTTAAATGGTTTAAACTTCGAGAAATGTTCTATTATAATGTGCCAGTATCACAGAAAGTAACATTTTCTTTCATTTCCTCAGAAATGTTCACTTCATAATACATATGCCTCTCAAGAAAAGCCTAAAGGATGTGATCATAACACAAAGTGCATGAAACAGCCAGAGCCATGGCGTGGAGGAATAAAGCTCTCACTGTGTCCTAGACTATTTTACTCAAGTAATAGCCTAAGTACTGAAGCAGTCAGTTGAGGGATAGAAGAATAAGTGGCCAAATGCCTGCTCACCTGTCTCAGGAGAAGGTCTGGAATATTCCACTTTGAGATTGATCTCTATTTTGTCAGGGAGTAAAGTTTCCAAGGCATCTTTTCTCACAGCAATAGAGAAGGAAGTCTGTCATGGTGACATGGCAGAGACACAGCACCCCGTTATATCCGGTAAGTGTCCAAGGCATATCCCACACATTCTCCTCAGCAAAAATTAACTATAACACATGTGTATTAATGGGGTGGTGCAATGACCTGGATGGTCAGGCAAGGAGAATCCAAAATAATATTTAAATAACCTGCAGCACTGTTATATTACAATACCTATTATCACACTCCACTGTAACTCATACTATTTAAGCTCTCCAGGAATGCCAGTACTGAGTGTTAATGTATTATTATTCTTCATGACCAAAAGGAGAAATGATTTTCTTCAGGAAACAATATTCATTACTAACATGAGAGGTCTTTCTTACATCTCTGCCTAGAAATGTGAGTAAGTATTATTACAGGATCATAGGAGGTTACTAGGCTAATGGCCCTGGGGTCCTTACAAGCCTAGCCTGATAGTATGAAGGACTTATCTTGCTTGGGAACATTAGGATGGACCAAGTCTCCATTAGTTAACAGTCTAGTACACTGCTGTGGTTAAATTATTGTTACAACTTAATATTATTTCTGCTGGCATCTTCCCAAAGAACTCTTTATAATTTTTCATTGATTAATGTATCAGTGGGTCTCAAATTGACTATATATTTTTTCCATACAAAAGTCTGTTTTAAGTATTTAAGTATTTATTTTACACACAAACTACTGAATTTAACAATATACTTGGTCAAGATGAGAAGGAGATAGTTGTTTGTTCTGCAATACCTAATTCTACTTTCATATGATTTGTTAAAATAATAATAATAATAATAAATTATAATAAATTATAATAAATTTAGGGAACCCTCTGAAGCAGGTATTAAGGTACATTACTTTGCTAAAAAAGTAATGTACCTTAATACCTGCTTCAGAGGGTTCCCTAAATTTATTATAATTTAATATAATTTATTATTATTATTATTATTATTATTTTAACAAATCATATGAAAGTAGAATTAGGTATTTACTTTGCTAAGAAAGACTGCGGTGGTGGTGCTGCAGTAGCGTTGTCGCCTCATAGCAAGACGTTGTCCCGTTCGATTCTCAGCTAGAGCGTCTTCTGTGTGGAGGCATACGTGAATGGGGTGTGCCTTCGTTGAAGGTTGTGTGTCAGGGCTGGTAACCTGGTACGTAAAAATCCACTACCAATCATTAGTGGACCGGAGTTCCGCTGTGGCGACCCCTAACCGGGAAAAGCCGAAAGACACAAACAAACAAACTTTGCTAAGAAAGATCAGCTAGAATACTAGATCATTGTTTCAACTGAATGTCTCAGATTTAAGTATATGGAAAGTGCAGCTGTGAAAGTATACTTACCATTACACCAGATGTTTGAATGTTCACTGAAGCAGTAGCCTTACTTATATGGATTATATCCCACTAAGGATACAAATCTTAGCTACACGGTCTATATCCTGCTTAACATATAACAGCTGGTCAGCATCCAAAGCTTAAGGGTATCTTCCACATACCCAAACCGTTATTCAGCTTGAGCTGAGCTGAAGAAAAAAAGTGGTTTGGACAGCCAGCCTTTCAGACCTTCCATGCCAACTAACAGTTAGGAAGCTACAGCCATGAAAAGGTCAATGTTAGCAAAGCCAAAATAAAGGTCCTTACCCTGGGAACAAAAACATACAAGTATAGGGGTATGGAGTGAGGGAGTGGCTAGTGCAGCACTGATTATTCAATTATCTACTGTTATGGTAAATTTACTTATAAAGCTGCAGTACGTTCATCATAGGAATCACTGCTGCAGTGGCCTTAGCTATATGGGTAAATTACCATAGCTTAAACTGTCTGGAATGAGGGTCCAAGAGTCCCTGGAAAATGGTCCTATCATTGGCTTCAATCAGTGTTTTTTGGAAATGGCTGGATTCTAGAAATATTCTAGAATCAGCAATTGTGTCCTCTGTGCATATATTTAGAAACCACTGTGAACTAGCTTCCTTCTTCTGGTCTAAGCCAGGCTTTGCTAGGACCATTCTCCAGGGGGTCTTGGACCCTCATCCTTCTTCATCCTAGTCATTTTAAGCTATGGTAGTCTACCCATATGGCTAAGACTAATACAGCATTGATCAAATGATGAACATCCATATTTTCAACATGACTATTCCTCAGTAATGCAAAGTAAAAAGATAATGGCTGATCAAACAGCAAGTTTACTCTTAGTTTAATTTTATTTATAAAACATATGTGTTATTTCTCTAAACTCAGCCATCCCAGTTCAGTTTTACTTAACACAATATTTAATTAAATGGAAAGATGCCAACATGTAGAAGTATAAGAAAACAGATTACATTTTATGTGTGTGTGTGTGTGTGTGTGTGTGTGTGTGTGTGTGTGTGTATGCACGTTTGTGTATGTGTGTCTGTATGTCTGCGCTCATGTGCATAAGTGTGCATGTGTGTACTTGTGTGTGTCTATCTATTTGTCATTTGTGAATGTGTGTGTGTCTGTTTAAGAGTAGCAAATTGTGCAACAGTATTCCAAGAGGTCTGTCAATAGTTCCACCTTGTATTCTCAAAACTTACTTCGGAAGAATAGAGAAAACTGTTTATGTGCCTTCTTTTGGACATATTGTGAGGCAAGAGTACAGCACCATACCACAGTGACAAAGCATGTGTCCCAGTCAGGATAGACTAATGTTATCACTTATTCTTAGCTTTATTAATGTGGAATGGAGTGGTGCACTATACCACCATGAAAAACAACATGCATCCCTGTCAGATCAGACTAATGCAGTTTCACCGCATTTTCAAAGACAGTTAATTGAATTGCATACTGTGTGTTTCACAAAACCCAACAATCTTTACAGAGGTTAGTAATACGTTTCATTTAATTTATAATATTTTCTTTTCATGTTCAGTCTATAAACAAAGTTTAAAATATCATTTAGACTAAATATACTGACAGACACATCTAGAAACAGAAAGTCATACAATTTTTAGCTTTTGAGCTTTTTATGACTCCATGGTCTGTCTCTTGGTTGATAGTTTAGTAAGCCTTAATATGTTATGATCCAACTTTCTGTATTTCTAGCACATAACGTAGGAGGATTTCTACAACTTCAAGCCTAACAAACTTCCATTCCGCTAGACATAACATACATTTTTTCAATATAACTTATGCTACTTGTGCCACTAAGTATGGTATTGGCTTATATTTAATTTACTATGGTGCAAAGAAAGTACAGTTGTGTACCTACCATAAATGTAGATGTTCGAGTGTATTCACTGTTGCAGTCATTACACTTGGGTTATCCTGCTGGCAGGCTACCTGCAGTCAGCCTGAATTCCAAAGTCTTGGTCCGGCGTCGGTTGCTGTCACCTCTTCCCTGACGTCAGTGTGCCAGGGGTATAAAAGATGCAGCCGATGCCATTTTCTTCAGTTTTTCTTGCCCCAGATGTCAGGTGCCCCCAAAAGGGTAGGCTAAATAAATTTGCAAATAAAAAAGCATGCACTAACATAAACATTACCTTCTTCTACAAGCAAATACACCAGACAGGTTGTATAGAAGAGAGAAGTATAGATAAGTCCCAGCAATGATACGGGGATGATGGGAGGGTAACCTGGACTGCAACAGTGAATACACTCGAACATCTACATTTATGGTAGGTACACAACTGTACTATGTTCATCGTGTTTCACTGTTGCAGTCATTACACTTGGGTTGAATCCCAAAGCTGAGGTTGGGCGGCTGGGTCTAAATAGGATTAGGAGTGGCTATGAGGCCCTGCAAAACTGCAGTGGCAAAGCCTGCTCTGGATTTAGAGTAAAGAGGTAAGTGATAGTGATTGGTAAAAGTTTGCACTGAACTCCAAGTTGCAGCCTCCAAAATTTCCTTAGTTGGTACTCCTCTGAGAAAGGCTGCTGATGTGGCTGCTGTCCTGGTAGAATGTGGCCTAATATTCTTAGGCAATGATTTGCCATGCTGTGCATAGCAGAAATGAATGCAGTGTCCTATCCATTTTGAAATAGTCTGCTTTGAAATAGCCTTTCCTTATGATCCTGCAGCAAATGCTACAAAAAGTTGCACAGTTTTTCTGAAAGCTTTTGTTTTGTCCAAGTAGAAGTGTAGCTGTCTGTGTATGTCCAAAGAGTGCAGAAGTCTCTCCCCTTTATTCTGGGGGTTTGGATAAAAGGATGGCAAATGAATGGTTTGGTTAAAAGCTACGCTGGATACTACCTTTGGCATAAATGTTGGGTTTGTCCTGAGAGAAACTCTGTCTGGATGAAAAATGATAAAAGGTTCCACTGCCATTAATGCCTGTAACTCTGAGACTCTTCTTGCTGAAGTTATTGCTAGAAGCAGAGCAGTTTTCCATGATAAGAATTTTATTTCAGCTGTAGTGGCTGGCTCAAAAGGAGGCAGTGTGAGTTTTTCCAAGACAAAGTTGAGGTCCCATGTTGGTATAGGTGCTCTCCTTTAGGGTCTTATGTTTCTTGCCCCTCTGAGGTACTGTCTTAGTAGTGGATGAGAGAAAATAGGAGGTTCCGTATTGTAATGAGCTGAAATGGCAGAGGCATGGATCTTTATTGATGAGAAGGATAGGCCTTTGTCCAGCATCTCAGTTAGATATTGCAAAATCTGAATATTAGGAACAAGTGGTTCAAGTCCTTGTGCCTGGTTCCAAGCACAGAATCTCTTCCATTTTTCTGCATAAGATTTCCTGGTGCTGGGCCTCCTGGCTTCCAAAATGACATCCATAACTGCTTTAGAGAGAGATGTGTTCTGAGTGGCTATATTATTCGCCATGCAGCCAGATTTAAGGTTCTGAGTTGGCTGTGCAGGATCTGATTGTTTTGTTGGGTCAGCAGATGAGGAATTTGAGGTAAAGTCCAGGCTGGCCCTTGAGACAAGGTCTTTAGGATTGGGTACCAGTGCTGGCGTGGCCAGTCTGGGGCAAACAGAATCATTTTTGGCTTCTCTTGTCTGACCTTTAGGAGTACCTTGGGGAGTAGAGGCAGTGGTGGATAGACATAAACTGTTAGGCTTTTCCAGCTGAATGATAGAGCATCCATCTTCCATGCTTGTGAGTGATAAGTCCTTGTGCAGAATTTCTGTAGTTGGCAGTTGTAAGGGGAGGCAAGTAGATCTATGTCTGGGCATCCCCATTTCTTTATTATCATGCTGAAGACTTGCAGATCTAGTTTCCACTCGTGAGGGTCCATGAGGTTTCTGCTTAGTTAGTCTTCCACAGTATTTTTCTTTCCTGGCAGGAATTGTCCCTGCAGATGTACTTGATAGGCCAGTGCTGTGTTCCACAAAGTCATGGCTTGCCTGCAGAGGGGGTAGGAATGTGTGCCCCCTTGCTTGTTTATGTATCACATGACTGTAGTATTGTCCATCTTTAGTAATAGTTGTCCTGGATGTAGTAGATCCTTGAAGGTTGTCAGGGCATTCTGTACAGCTAGCATCTCTTTTTGATTGATATGAAGATGCATTTGGTCCGTGGGCCACGTGTCCTGTATACATTTTCCCGCCATGTGTGCTCCCCAGGCATAATCCAATGCATCTGTTGTTAGTGCCTGCCTGGCTGTGGGTAAAGTGAAAGGCTGTCCCTTGTTGTGGTGACAGGCCAGTGCCCACCATCGAAACTCCTGTTGCAGGCAGGGAATGAGAGTAATTATTGTTTCCAGGCTGTGGCAATGTTGAGTCCAAACACTTTTTCGATACCATTGTAGCTTCCTCATATGCAGTCTTGCATATGGAATTAGCAGGATGCAGGATGCCATGAAGCCCAAAGCCTGCAGAATTTTTCTTGCAGGTAGCTGGGTCTTTGTTGCCATCATTTGAAAGTAATGAGTCAGTTGCCTTTGCTTGTCTGGCATGAGATAAGCCATCTGACCAGTTGTATTTAAGCTTGCACCCAGGAATATTATCTCTTGAGAGGGCACTAGTTTTGATTTCTTTTCGTTACTGTGTACCCTAGGCGAGTTAGTAATCTTTTTACAAACGCCAGATTCTTTAATAGAATGTCCTTGCTGTCTGCTTGAATAAGGCAGTCGTCCAAGTAAGGATATATTTGAATTCCTTTTTGTCTGCAGAATGCAATTACTGGTGCCAGGCATTTTGTGAAGACCCTGGGCGCAGTAGATAAGCCAAAGGGTAGTGCAGAGAACTGGTAATGCATTGATCCAGCTATGAATCTGAGGTATCTTCTGCAAGATTGTCTGATTGGGACATGCAGGTATGCCTCTTTGAGGTCCAAAGTAACTAGCCAAGCCTTTTTGCTCAGCATGGGTAGAAGTTGCTGCAGTGTTAACATTTTGAATTTTGGAATGTCCAGGAAAGTATTTAGAGAAGACAGGTCCAGTATTGGTCTCCAAGCTTTGTCCTTTCTGGGTACCAAGAAAATTCTTGAGTAAAATCCTTGTCCCTGCTCTTGCTGTGGTACTTTTTGAATAGCCCTCATGTCCATGAGAGCAGAAATTTGTTTTTGTGCCTCTGCCCATTGATTGTGTGGCAGGTCTGGCATACCTTTTGGCCTTGGAAGGGTGTGAAAGTGGAACCTGTAACCCTGGGAAACAATATTCAATACCCATTTGTCTTGTGCAATTATGTGCCAATTTTGTGAGAAAAGTGCTAGTTTTCCCCCTAAGGGTGCCTCCAAAAGGTAAGTGCTTGGCATTGGTAGAGGGAAGTCATTGGGGCTGTTTCCTATAGGGTGGTGATTTGTCTTTTCCACCTTTGGGGGCTGAAGCACCCCACTGCTTAGGTCTGTATGTGCCTTGTGGCTGAGATCTGCCTCTTGGGCATCTGTCCTTCACTGTCTGCATAGATTTTGCTTTATCCTCCATTTTCTTTAACACCTCTTCTGCCTTAACACCAAACGAAGTATCATGCTGTAATGGAGCATCCAACAATTTTGCTTTAACATGATCAGGTAAACTTTGTTCTTTTAACCAAGCATGCCTTCGAATGACAGACCCTGTAACTGCGGCTCTGCAAGAAGCCTCTAATGAATCAAAACCACATTGCAAAGTATGCTTTCCCACTTGTTCAGCTGCATGCATGAAATCCTGCATTTCCTTATTTTCAGGACATTCTGAGTTTGTAAGCATTTTCTGTTTGAGCAAAGACATTAGATATTGCTGGTATTTAAGCATGTGAAACTGGCAGTTTAAAGCCCTTACAGCTAAAGTAGTAGAGGTGTAAACTTTTATCCCCCATCTGTCCAGTGCTCTAGAATCCCTATCAGAGGGAACAGGATTTTTTGCAGTGGAAGCCTTGACCCCTTTGGGACCCTGAGAAACTGTTTCTGGGTCAGCATCAGGGTGTTTATAAAGAAAATTATATGAATCTGGGACCCTGTAGTACCTATCTGGCTTAACTGGTGCAGGGGGTAAAGAATCAGGAGACAAACTGGATTCAGTAAAAACATCATCAACAATATCTAGTACAGGGGGAATAGCAAGGGGCCTGTGCTGAGGCAGTAAAAGAAAATCTATGAGCCTTTTCTTGGATTCTGAATAATCCTGGCTCTCCCAATGGAAATACTCTCTCATAGTGTGCAGGGTTTCCCCAAAAGAGTAATCCTCAGGAGGAGAGGCTGAAGGGATAAATTCTTCAGCGTCAGAATCTTCATAGGGAGGAAGAGAATATCCCTGTTCTGAAGAGGAATCAGAGGAAATAGAAACCTGGTCAGAGGAATCATGGTCAGTATCTTGCCTAGGCCTTTTATCAGGAGGAGGATGGGAACCCCTGATCAGAGTAATTAGGTCCTCGGCCATTTTAAGCATCTGTTTCTTTGGCATGGATGACTGTCCAGGTGAATGCTGTACTTGTTTCTTTGTCTTTATAGGTGTTTTAGACTTTGCCTTGGCTGCTGAAGTAGTCTTGATAGTAAGCTGTGTAGGTCTGAAAACACCCTCAGAAGCTGATACCTGCTCAACAGCTCTGGACCCATCTGAGGGAATAGTTTCCGTAAGCCCAATATCTTGAGTTTCCAGAGGCCTAGTTGTCTCCACGTGGGAGTCAGAGGTGGCCTGTGGCTCTGAGGTAGCGGGTGTCAGGGGCTGCGAAAGCGCCTCACTGAGAACCGGCGACTGGCCTAGAAGAGGCTTCGTTGTCGGTTTTGGACCTCGAATGCCTGTCCTTTTCTTTGTCCTTGCACTTTTTATGTATTCCGGTCATCAGTTGTTCCGACGGCATTATATATTTAAACCTTCGGCCAAAGTAATGTAAAGCAAAATCGAACCGATGCTTAATAGTGAATCTAATGCAAAACCGACAACTAGCAATGTCGTGGTCGGGGCCTAGGCAAGGAATACAATAAGAATGAAAATCCTTATGAGGTATTTGCTTCCCACAAGAAATACAACTGTTAACTTTTACTGACATCGGTTTGAAGCAAGAAAAAGTTTCCCCAAAGAGGTACTTTGCTTTATTGAAGACTTTGGATCTGAAATTCAATTTCGAAAATCTCAGGAGTCGGCTGACCGGCACTTGCGAACTGCTTTTTCTTCGGGCACCGTGCGGCAAGAAAGACTGAAGAAAATGGCATCAGCTGCATGTTTTATACCCCTGGAGCACTGACATCAGGGAAGAGGCGACAGCAACTGACGCTGGACCAAGACTTTGGAATTCAGGCCGACTGCGGGTAGCCTGCCAGCAGGATAACCCAAGTGTAATGACTGCAACAGTGTAACACGATGAACATCTACTGACAAGTATGCTAGAATTTGTTCAGTTCAATTGTTTTGGAGGTAAGTCAGCATAAATGGAATCTTCTACAGTACCCAGTGATTACGTACTGATGACATTGTGAGCTGGTCTATAATACAGTTTAGAAAGTCATTCCATATCAGACAAAACTCCAAACACTGAATTTTCTTCACAAATTCTGATAGATTTGCTATCAAATTTTGATAACAAGGGAATAATACTATCTGGAAACCTGTTCATAGGTTCATAGGTAGGTACTAGGCTATCAGCCCTAGGGTCCATACAAGCCTAGCCAAAAAATGTACCCTGGCTTTCGCCACCCAAGAAAATTATTTTCCTGTGCCCCTGTCGAGCAGAGCCACAGAAGTGATCCCCGGGGTGAATTTCCCATTTCCCATCCAATCATCAAGAATTTTCTTGAAGAGTGCTAATGAGGAGCTCTGTTTGACATAGATAGGTAGTCTGTTCCAGAGTATGGGAAGTCTCTGGGACAGGAATCTATCCCTCCAGCATGTTCTGTTTATTGTGGTGACAAGGTTAAGGTCCCTAGAGCATGTAGCTCGGAGGGATTGGGATTTCTTTAAGTGGAGCATGTCCAACAGCTCTGGGTTTGATATAGCTTTGTATGTTAGGCAGAGATCGCCCCTGAGTAGGCGATATGCGATGGAGTAAAGCTGTAGTTTTTTTGAGACGGTCTGCATAGGGCATCTGTTTGAGGCCAGTAATCCTCTTTGTGAGGTATTTCTGTGGTCTTTCCAGTTTTTGTAGATATCTTGTGAGGTACATACCAAAAGGGGCGTTGTACTCTATAATTGGTCTAATGAGTGATGAGTA
This sequence comes from Protopterus annectens, assembly GCF_019279795.1. Lineage (NCBI taxonomy): Eukaryota > Metazoa > Chordata > Ceratodontiformes > Protopteridae > Protopterus > Protopterus annectens. The sequence continues at coordinate 215,793,034 of NC_056743.1, read as the reverse complement.
GAGGGGAACAATGACCTCTTTTTTTCTGGATGAGAATCCTTTTGTGATGAGATGAGCCATGTAGAAGGATTTCCTGACCACTGTGGCAATGTGATTATCAAAGGAGAGACTACTGTCCACCTGTGTCCCAAGGTCTCTTATCACATTTTCGGCATTAAGTAGACTACCAGCTATGTGGTAGTTCATGAGTACAGAGTTTTACCAAAGGGATGACAATACACTTTTGGCATTGAGCTTCAGGCCATGGCTTTGACACCAGGTATCTGTCTCAGTGAGGCCCTTTTGTAGTTTGTCCACATCATTAGGAGTTTCGATTATGGCTCCTAGTTTGCAGTCATCTGCAAACTTTGTTAATAAAGACCTTCTGTGTTGGCCTGCACTTCAGAGAAGTAGATACCAAACAGAAGAGGACCCAGGACTGAACCATGTGGTACTCCACTTGTCACTGGTCTGATGTCGGATTTGGAATCCGCTACTTTCACAGTGTGGGTTCTGTCCATGAGCCAGTTGGCAACCCATCTTGTGACATAGGGATTTATACCTAGTTTAGTGAGCTTATCTATAATTCCAGAGTGGGGGATGGTGTTGAAAGCCTTGGCAAGATCTAGATAAGCTGTGTGAACCATTTTACCCTCATCTATGGCTTTGGTGACTGCTTCAAAGAAGTCAATCAGGTTTAGGAGACATGATTTGCCTTTTACAAATCCAAACTGAGTAGGGTCCAGAGTTTGGAGATTACCAATGTCTTTGTTTATGAGTTCCACTATGATACATTCCATGGCCTTGCAGACCAGGCTCATCAGGCTAATGGGGCGGTAGTTCCCGGGGTCCGTCATGGCTCTCCCTTTGTGGAGTGGGATAACTGTCGCAGTGCACCATTCAGTGGGTACAAAGCCTGAGATGAGGCTATGATTGAACATGGTACTTAGGTAGGGTGCCAGTTCATTCTGTAGTTCATGTAGAACGCAGCCTGGGATATTGTCAGGTCCCACGTATGCTGTGTTCTTGGCTTTGGAGAGTGTGTTTTTTACCTGTGCAGTCATGATTATAGGAACTTTGCATTCTTCTGGTATAGAGATGGGCCCTCTAGGGGGTGAGAGGGGGGTAAAGTTAGCACTGAACCTATCTGCTAGGATGTTGGCAATATCAGTTGGTTCTGTATATTTAGTGCCATTATGCTGTAACTCAGAGCAGATCTGAGTGTTCCCATTTAGATTCTTGACATAGCTATAGAATGCTTTGTGGCTGTCTTTAGAGTCAGTGGCAATTTTGTTTTCGTAACTAGCTTTGGAGGATTTTATGAGGGATCTCAGCTTCTTACTGAGGTTGACCAGGGAGTTCCTCCAGTCATGGGATTTTACTCTTTTTTGCAGCAGTTTCTTTCTTCTATTGTAGAGTTTGTTTATGGCAGAGGACCACCAGATTGGCTTCCTTTTTTTGGAGGATAACATCTTTGTTCTATTAGGGATATCATGATCCATGCACTCGTGTAAAGAAGTTTGCCACTTCTGTCTTAAGGAGTGTGACGTTGGCTTTTGAGAAGTTTTTCATGATGGTTTCCCTAACTGGGGCTGGGGGTGGGATGTGGATGTCTAGGCTGATTAGCTTGTAGTCGGATCTGACCAACGAGAAATTGACCTCTGGTGTGGAACACCGGTTTCCCATGTTGGTAATGACCAGGTCTAGGATATTGCTGCCCCTGGTGGGGGTGTGAATAAGTTGATCCAAGGCGGTGGAATTTATGAATCCTAGAAAACGTTGAGCAAAAGAGTTGGTACATGAATAGTTTTTCCAGTTAATGGTGGGGTAGTTGAAATCACCCATTATTAGGGTGTTGGGTTGTACCCTAATACTTTCCAGTGTATCAAGACATGAGGAGTGTGAATCCTGAGGCATGGTGGGGGGGGTCTTTAGCAAGCTACAATTTGGATTGCGGTCTTGCCCAGAGTTAGTTGCACTTGGATAATCTCAGATGCATTATGCTGTGCAACTAGCCTGGAGGTGTGGATATCCTTAATGAATATGGACATGCCTCTGCCTTTAGTGCTTCTTTCTGGGTTAGGTGGCCGAAAGGTGTGGTATGAATTGAAGCCAACATTATTTTCCAACATTATTATGTCTTAACGGTACATTTCATAGTTCTGACGTTTACTTCTGACCTATTGCACACTCTTATGTATCCTTATTTTTGAGATTAATGGTTCAGCCTATTACATTTTTATAGCATCTAGCAATCCTTCTAAAATATTTACTAGAGTTTTAACAAATGTAGCCAGAATCAGTTTGGCTTTTATATAACGCTTTTATATAGCTTACTACCATGTGGTATTCCTTTAATAATCTGCTGTACATTTATACCCTCCCAGTACTACTCAGGCATTCCAATTCCAAAAGACTTGCTCTTGGTGTTAGTGGCTTATTCTGATGTAAGCCTATCCTGATCCAATAGACCTGCCCGTGGTATAAGTGACTTACTCCATTATAAGCCTATCTTAAAGATAGGTCTTACACCAGAGTATCTCTTTTACACCAAGATTATATGGAAACTGGCCCATAGTGTAAAGTAAATATTGTTGTAAGCAGCATGCATCCCTTATTCATATATTCTCATAAATTAAGATGTTAAGATAACAGAATATTTTTGTCATCATACAAACACATGCTAAGAAACTTATATACCATTGTACATCTCATAAGAATATAACAGTAATATCAGCATCTTTGTATTTTTAAAGGATTTACAATTATAGTAAAAATGAACTTTGTGAGTCAATAATATTATCAGACCAAAATCAGCACAAACCCAATATAAATGGTTTCTTCAGATTACTGTTCTTTGAATGGAAGCATTACAAAAAACATACCTAGACATGTTTAATACTAGAGATAACCATATGGGGATTATAGCCTCATACCCCTGCAGACTATTATAGCCAGCTCTGAAGTCACTACAACTTGAAGAATGATAATACTCTTAAGTTGTGAGCAACCCCAGAGTTAATGTTCAGTTCGGGGAACTGCAAATCAGAGCAGTATTAAATAATTGTGTTAGGGCACTTCAGCTTCAGAAGAAGTACTTCCAACAGCAGCTCTACAATTATATAAGTTTATTTACCCTTTATTTTTTTTTCTGAAACAGAAATAAACTAAATTAATTCAACATCTGCTGTTTAGTTTTTCGTACCTGAGAAACATATAATTCTGTCTTTTACAGCAAGAATTTCTGAAAATCTGAAATACCATCCTTTTCAGCTGTAGAAATCAGTCCAACTTCTGCCACTGTTGCTTGAGTAATCTTGGAAATTATTTTTTTATGTATTGCCTTTTGTTTTCTGGGATGGTCCCACTGGGCACCAAAAACCAAAAAACAAGACGACAAACTCAAAGAAACAAAAGTCTTCTCAGAAGGCCAGTCCTCTACTTTATTGTGCGAAATACAGATAAAATACAAGTAAATGAAGAGCTTTTCGTTTAGCACACTGGCTAAACTTCATCAGATATACAAATTTCATTTATACAAGACTAATGGAAAGAAGTATCTAGTTATTAATGTAGAGAGGATTTATTTACTTATTTAGAGGATAAGATAGGAGAGTTGGAGAATTAGGGGTTGGTGATTTGACAGAGAGAGGAAGTTGTCACTGTGTGAACAAGAACAGAGCCAGGGAGAGTTTAGGTGCTGTTTTAGGTTGTGCTTAAACTAGGTGCCTAGCTGCCTTGTTTTAGTGGGATAGGCAGGAAGTTCCACTATCTGTTGACATAGGACAAGTATAGTGCGTTCTCAGATGTATTATGAGATTTGGAAGTTACTAGCAGGCTCAGATTACCTAAGCGAAGGCAATGCGGTGGGGAGTAGTGCTTGAAAATGTTTTGTAGAGAAGGACGTGTGTGGTTTGTATATTATTTTGTGGGCAATTTGAAGTTGAGTGAATCTAAGGTGATTGGGTAGTTCTGGCTGGTTGACTTCTTTATTAAGCAGTGGTGCATATGGTAGGATGCATTCGATGCAAATTTAGCTGTTTTGTTAAACCATGCCTCTAATTTATTTAGTAGGGTGGCTCGAATGTTGACTAATATGGGTCATTTCTAGAGAAGTGAGGGGAGAAGGTAGATGATGCCCAGTTTTTGGTGAGTTTTCTTGATGGCTTAGGTGATATGCAGGTCAAATTTTAGGCTATTATTTATTATGACTCCTAGTAGTTTGGTATTTGTTACAGTTTCCACAGTGGTGTTGTTTGTTGATGGAATATTATAGGGTGCACTGGTTGTTGAAAGAGATTTGAACATGAAAGCATTAATTTTGCTTTTTGGTATTTAAGATTAGCTGATGAGCCATTAGCCATGATTTTCTGGAAGTGAAGAATTCTTGAGTCATCTGCTGAAGTAGTGGAAGGGGTGAGGCTGAACAGATGATGATGGCATTGTTGTCATATTCTACTATGGTAGTATGTTTGCTGGCTCTATGCAGGCTGATTGTGAAAATATTGAAAAGTACTGGGCCTAGAATTGATCCTTGTTGTATACCAATGGAAACAGAAGGAAGGAAGATATGTCCTGTTTCCATTTTATGGCCTGTTGTCTGTTTAAGAGACAGCTACAAAACCAAATAAGAGCTTAATGAGATAATGATTAGGAGTTGGTGGGATAATGTGTCAAATTCTTCTGACAGATCCAGGAACAGGGAGGATATTAGTTTACCATTGTTTCTGTTGATACTTATGGTTTCTGAAAAACTAAGCAGAGTTGCTGTTGTGCTGTGGTGTGGTTGAAAGACATGTTCTATGGGGAAAGAGTAGTTTGTTGTTTACAAGATGGGTTAGGAGTCAGGAGTGTATGCACTTTTCTAAGATTTTGGACAGAGGGAAAGAATTAAAATGGAGCAGTAGTTGGAGAAGTCTCTGGCTGATCCATCTTTTGACACTAAATGTACAGGCACAGAGATTCCTGTATTTTGTAAATAAAAACTCCCTGAACCAGATAGTCAATACACCAACCAGGAGTGCAACCATACTGGATCAGGTCCTCACTAATATGGGAGAGTGCTGCACACCCCCTACTGCAATGTCTTCGATGGTATAGTTGGACCACAAAGTGGTCTCCTTTAAAGTAAAAATAAAACCTGGACCCCCAGCTAAACTTGGAACATTCAGGAACTACTCTAAGGCTAACCTCCTGCTATTAAATGATAACCTGGAAAATTTCAAGCCCCCATAAATCCTGAGAATACTGCTGTCTATACAGAACTGTTCACAGAAACCCTGTACAAGCATGTTAATAGCTGCATAGAGGCAGATGTACTCACCAGGAAGAAGTACAGAACTAACTCAAAAAACAATCCACTCTTGTTCAATCACATAATCAATAGGCTGTATAACAGAAGGAAGAAAATCATAGCAAAAATAGGAGGTGCAGCACCCAGCAGGAAAAAAGCACTCTCATCAAACTAAACAAACATCTCAGTGGACAAATAAAGTCTATCAGAGTCATATTTGAGATAAATTTGGCTTCCCAGGTCAAGGACAATCACTAGTCATCCTTTAGCTATGTCCATAACCTCAAGGGCAATACACAATTGTGTGCAGAGATCAGGAACCATCTATACTGAGCCAGAAGAAATTGCAAACCTACTGGCCGATAAATTCATCTCCAACTTTACCCCTCTGTCCTCCTCAACATTCCCTCAGGAAATAACATCAAATATAAGTCCCCTTGCTATCACTAGGGAATAGGTCATTAATGCTCTCTCTAAGGCCAAGTACACTGCATCAGTGGGCCCAGCAATATCCCAGGATGCCTTCTAAATAGCATGAAACATGACATGTCAGGGCCTCTGGAATTGCTATTTAACTATAGTCTCCAAACAGGCTTCATGCCTCATGAATAGAGACCAGCAACAGTCATTCCTCTGCACAAAGATGGGCCATCTACAGACCATGGAAACCACAGACCCATAAGTCTCACTAGTCTTACATGTAAAGCCATGGAAAGAATTTTCATGGAAATGATCAATAATGATATAGTAAACCTCCAGACAATGGACCCACCACAGTTTGGTTTCATCAAGGGCAGACCATGACAAGTCAACCTGGTGGACTTCTTTGAGAAGGTCACCAAAGCAATGGATGACAGCAAAATGGTTCACACTGCCTACATTGACTTGGCCAAGGCATCTGGCACAATACCCCACTCGGGTCTTGTTGACAAACTCAATAGGTTAGGTACAAACTCGTATGTCATCTGGTGGATCGCCAAATGGCTCACAGATAGGACCCAGGAAGTTACAATTGGGGAGTCCACCTCTTCAAAGAGGCCAGTCACAAGTGCAGTCCCTCAAGGATCAGTCATTGGACCATTCCTTTTTGGAATTTACTTCTCTGAAGTCAAGGCCAATGTCAGTCGTCTCTGGCGAGTACATTTGCAGATGATTGCAAATTAAGAGCTGTCACTGAATCCCACACTGATACAAACATTTTCCTTGAGGGGCTGACACAAACAACTGGTGTCAGAGCCATGGACTAAAACTAAATGCCAAGAAATGCATAATAATATCCTTTGGGAAGTCATCCATTCCTGGTAACTATCATATTGACAACACATCCCTTAGAGTTGACCCAGTTGTCAGGGACTTAGGAACACACATAGATAGAAATCTAGCCTTTGATTATTATGTGTCTACAGTAGTGAGGAAATCATTCTATGCTGTGCAACTTATAAACAAAGGTATGGCATTTAAGTCCAAGGAAGTCATTGTTCCACTGTATTCAGAATTCATCAGACCTATCATTGAGTAAAATGCCCCCTTTTGTATGTACCTAACCAGGAATATCCAACAAATATGACTCTGTCATTGTCAATGTTGGTGTGAATGACCTGAGACGTACCTCCCTGGATTACATGCAAAGAGGCATGGAAGAGCTCTCCAATCTTGTAGCCCAGGCAGGTATGACCATAGCCCTGAGTGCATCCTGCCATCGCCCAGAATGATACCTCAGCACAAGGACAAAATGATTGACTTCAACAATTGGCTAAGCTCCTGGTGTCATTCTAAGGGTATCTAGTATCTGTCTGCCTGGGACGACATGGTCGACAGACCACGCTGCTTTGCCAGAGATGGCCAGCACCTGTCACTCCTGTGATTCCAGATACTGGCTAAGGCTCTTGCCGCCCCTATACTGCCTTTTTTAGGCAAGGTTCAAATGACAAATTCACCACAGTAACAGGAACAGGAAAGCAAAAACTGAGGGTAATGCTACTCAGTGTTAAAAGTCTAAATCTCAAAAGGCACTCACTCGAGGCACTCCTTAAAATGGAGAACATCGATATCTGTGCAGTGACTGAGACCTGGTTCAAGGCTCCAGAGAGCAACCCTGCATTACCAGGCTATAACTCATACCACATTTTTCAGCCACCTAACCTGGACCGGAACACCAAAGGCGGAGGTGTGTCCATATTCATTAAGGATATCCACAACTCCAGGCTAGGTGCTCAGCAAAATGCATCCAAGGTTATCAAAGTGCAACTAACTCTGGGCAAAACTGCAATCCAAATTGTAGCTTGCTACAGATCCCCCACCATGCCCCAGGATTTCCACTCCTCTTTTCTTGATATACTGGAAAATATTAGGGTTCAACCAAACACCCTAATAATGGATGATTTCAACTACCCCACCATTAACTGGGAAAGCTACTCATGCACCAACTCCTTTGCTCAACGCTTTCTGGAATTCATAAATTCCAATGCCTTAGATCATCTTATCCACACTCGCACTAGGGGCAACAATATCCTAGACCTAGTCATTACCAACATGAGTGGCCGGTGTTCCACACCTGAAGTCAACTCCTTGTTGGTCAGATCCGACCATAAGCTAATCACCCTAGATATCCATATCACACCCCACCCCCCATTAAGGAAACCATGGTAAAAAGTTTCTCCAAAGCCAGCTTCATGCTTCTTAAGACAGAAGTGGTAAACTTCATGACACCCATGCAGACGGACAATACAGTTACGACTGCTGAATCCTACACAAATGCACTCTATAAACAATTACATGAGTGCATGGATCGTGCTATCCCAAACAGAACCAAGATGCTATCCTCCAAAAAAAGGAAGCCCATCTGGTGGCCCCTTGCCTTAAACAAACTCTACAATAGAAAGAAGAAACTGTTGCAAAAGAGAGTAAAATCCCATGAGTGGAGGAGCTCCCTGGTCAGCCTCAATAAGAAGCTGAGATCCCTTATAAGATCCTCCAAAGCTAGTTACGAAAACAAAATTGACACTGATTCTAGGGACAACCAGAAAGCATTCTATAGCTATGTCAGGAATCTCAATGGCAACACCCATATCTACTCTGAGTTACAGCACAGTGGCATGAAAATTACAGAACCAACTGATATTGCCAACATCCTGGCAGACAGCTTCAGTGCTAACTTTACCCTCCTTTCACCCTCTAAAGGGCCCATATCTGTACAGGAGGAATGCAGAGTCCCTGTAATTGCAGCTACGCAGGTAAAAGCTGCACTCTCTAAAGCCAAAAACACAGCATCCATGGGACCAGACAACATCCCTGGCTGCATTTTACACGAACTTTACAATGAACTGGCTCCCCACCTAAGCATCATGTTCAATCATAGCCTCACGTCAGGCTTTGTGCCCACTGAATGGGGCACAGCAACAGTTATCCCACTCCACAAAGGGGGAGCCACAACTGATCCTGGGAACTATCGCCTTATTAGCCTGAAGAGCCTGGTTTGTAAGGCCATGGAACATATCATCATGGAACTCATAAACAAAGACATTGGTAACCTCCAAACTCTGGACCCCACCCAGTTCAGGTTTGTGAAAGGCAGAGCATGCCTCCTGAACCTGATCAACTTCTTTAAGGCAGTCACCAAAGCCGTAGACGAGGGTAAGGTGGTTCACACAGCCTATCTTGACCTCGCCAAGGCTTTCAACTCCATCCCCCATTCTGGAATTATAGCTAAACTCAATAAACTAGGTATCAATCCCTATGTCACAAGATGGGTTGCCAACTGACTCACTAAGAGAACCCACACTGTAAAAGTTGCAGACTCCAAATCTGACTTCAAACCAGTGACAAGTGGAGTACCACAGGGTTCAGTCCTTGGACCTCTCCTATTTGGTATCTACTTCTCTGAAGTACAGGCTAACACAGAAGGCCTTTGGTTAATGAAGTTTGCAGGTGACTGCAAATTAGGAGCCATAGTCGAGTCCCCAAATGATGTGGACATCCTACAGAAGGGCCTCACTGAGACAGATGCCTGGTGTCGGAGCCATGGCCTCAAGCTCAATGCCAAAATGTGCATTGTCATCCCCTTTGATAAAAATTCAGTACCCATGAACTACCACATAGGTGGTCTACTTAATGTCAAATGTGTGATAAGAGACCTTGGGACCCAGGTGGACACTAGTCTCTCCTTTGATAATCACATCGCCATAGTAGTCAGGAAATCCTTCTAAGTGGCACACCTCATCACAAAAGGATTCTCATCCAGGAAAAAACAAGTCATTGTTCTCCTCTACTCGACACTCATTAGACCCATTATAGAGTACAATGCCCCTTTTGGAATGTACCTCACAAGACGTCTGCAGCAGCTGGAAAGGCCACAGAAGTACCTCACAAAGAGGATTACTGGCCTCAAACAGATGCCCTACACTGACCATCTCAAAAAACTGCAGCTTTACTCCGTAGCATATCACCAACTCCGATGTGACCTCTGCCTAACATATAAAGCTATGTCAAACCCAGAGCTGTTGGACATGCTACACCTAAAAAAATTCCAATCCCTCCAAGTTACACACTCTAGGGACCTACAGCTTGTCACCACAATAAACAGGACATGCTTGAGGGATAGATTCCTGTCATGCTACCCATCTATGTCAAGCAAAGTTCCTCATTAACACTCTTCAAGAAAAATCTTGATGAGTGGATGGGAAATAGGAAATGCACCCCGGGGTTCACTTTTGTGGCCCTGTTCGACAGGGGCACAGGAAAATAACTTTCTTGGGTGGCATAAGCCAGGGTACCTTGTTGGCTAGGCTTACTTAGGCCCTTGGGCCGATAGCCTAGTACCGACCTATGAATTGGAACGTCCACAGAGGTTCCTCACTAAAAGAATACAGGGCTTAAGCAGAATGTCCTGTGCAGACCGCCTCAAGGTTCTATCCCTGTATTCTGTCTCCTACAGGCTTCTGAGGGGAGATCTATGCCTGACATATAGGCCATTGTCAGATCCCATTCTGATGGACCTCCTGCATATCCACAAAACAAACAGTAGCAGAATTACCAGTTCTAAAGACTTAAACCTTGCCTGTGATTTAAAGAGGATCTCCTGAAGAGACAGGTATGTAACCCAGAGAATACCCCCATCTCTGGAATAGCCTCCCCATCCATGTGAAGCAGAGTTCCTCCCTAATCCAATTCAAGTGCAACTTGGACAACTGAATGGGGAACAGGAAATTCATCCTCAAATGGACACAGGCAACTTGTAAATGGTTCATCTCCCAGGCCCTAGCTTGTAAATGTTTCATCTTCCAAGCCCCTGCTAACACTTATCAAGGGTATCAGAATTTGTCAAAGATTTGGGATGCATGGCTAGGCTTAAAAAGGCCGTTGTGGTTGTTAGCCTAGTAAACACCTAGGAACCTATGAATATGTGATTTGTTTCCAGACAGTGGGTACATGGTTTTCTGTTATAGATCTATTTATAAGTACTGAGATGTGGTATGCCAGAATATCAGCAGCTAAGTTAAGGTATTTGAACAGGAGTCTTTCAGTAGTTGATGCAGTGATTTTCAGTTTTTGAAGGCAATTTTTGATAGCTGAGGTAGGTATTTGGTGGAAAGAAAAGAGAGGGATATTTTGAGTATTGATGGAGATGCTAGAAAGATGGGAGTGTTGATTAAATTCTAGTAGACAGAAGGCAGATTAAATGAAGTATATTTTGAATCGGGTGCCTAAGGTGTCTGTGTCTTTGTGATAAGATATGAGGTGGTGCTTTTTTTTTTCTTGTCCAGAATAGTCTGGGATTGTGGTGATGTTTGCCTTGAAGTGAGTGAAAGAATGCAATTGTGTCTAGTGTGACCTGTGGTTTACCTCACTTTCTAAGTTGTCGAAATATTTGCCACTTTTGTGGTGTTTAATATTTGTTGCATGCCTTCAAGTGTTTGTCTCTGTTTAGCATGAGCTGTTTAGTTTCTTTGTTGAGACATGGAGTAGGGTTGCTTTTAGTTCTTTTTGTTCTTATGAGAGCTAAAGTACAGTTTTGTACCTACCATAAATGTAGATGTTCGAATGTATACCCTGCTGCAGTCATCACACTTGGGTTATCCTGCCATCAGGCGGTCCCGCAGTCAGCCCGAATTCCAAAGTCTTGGTCTGGCGTCAGTTGCTGTTGCTTCTTCCCTGATGTCAGAGCACCAGGGGTATATCAGAGGCATCTGACACCATTTTCTTCAGTTTTTCTTGCCCCAGATGTCAGGTGCCCCTAATAGGTAGGCAAAAAAAAAAATATATATATATATATATATATATATATATATATATATATATATATATATATATCTACATATAGCTATATGGAAAAATAAAACAAAACCCTTAGGCACAAGCATATACACCACAGAGGTAGAATAGAATAGAGTTTTAGAGATAAGTTCAGCTAGTTCAGAGGGGATGGAGGGAGGGTAACCTGGACTGCAGCAGGGTATACACTCAAACATCTACATTTATGGTAGGTACAAAACTGTACTATGTGCATCGTGTTACCCTGCTGCAGTCATCACACTTGGGTAGAATCCCAAAGCTAAGGATGGGAGGTGGAGTCAAACAGGGTTAGAGGAGGCTAGAAGGCCCTGCAAAACAGCAGTGGCGAAGCCAGCTCTAGTCTTAGAGTAAAGTGGTAAGTGGTAATGTTTGGTGAAGGTGTGTACTGAACTCCAAGTTGTAGCTTCCAGAATATCCTTGGTTGGCACCCCTATGAGAAAGGCTGTAGATGTAGCTGCTGCCCTGGTAGAGTGGGGCCTTATGGTAGCAGGAACTGGTTTTCCATGGTGGGTGTAGCAAAAACATATGCAGTGTCCTATCCATTTGGAAATGGTCTGTTTTGAGATAGCCTTTCCTTGTGATGCTGTAGCATAGGATACAAAAAGCTGGTCAGATTTTCTGAAAACCTTAGTTTTATCCAAGTAGTAACGTAGCTGCCTGTGAATGTCCAAGGAATGCAGGAGTCTTTCTCCTTTGTTCTGTGGATTTGGAAAGAAGGTGGGTAAATGGATGGTTTGATTTAGAGCCACACTGGATACCACCTTAGGCATAAAGGAGGGGTTAGTTCGTAGAGAAACTCTGTCTTGATGAAAAATGAGGAAAGGCTCTACTGCCATTAGTGCCTGAAACTCTGAAACTCTTCTAGCTGAAGTAATTGCTAGCAGCAGGGCAGTCTTCCATGATATAAACTTTAAGTGAGCTGAGAAAGCTGGCTCAAAAGGAGGTAGCGTGAGTTCTTCCAGAACAAAGTCGAGGTCCCAAGTAGGTGTTGGTGCTCTTCTGGGAGGTCTAATGTTTTTGGCCCTTCTGAGAAACTTCCTTAGGAGTGGATGTGAAAATAAGGGAGGATCCGTGTTTTAGTGAGCAGAAATAGCTGAGGCGTGGATTTTAATAGATGAAAAAGAAAGCCCTTTGTGTAACATCTCAGTCAAATATTGCAGAATCTGAGGTATGTCAGGCTGAAGGGTATTTTGGCCTTTAGCTTGGTTCCAGGCGCAAAACCTTTTCCATTTGTCTGAGTAGGCTTTCCTGGTGCTGGGCCTCCTGGCCTCCAGAATAACATCCATAACAGCTTGTGAGAGAGGAGTTGGCTGGTTGCTTAGGTGATTTGACATGCAGCCAAGTTTAAGGTTTTGAGCTGGCTGTGTAGAATCTGATTGTCTTGCTGTGTGAGCAGGTGGGTAATTTGTGGTAGAATCCATGGTGGGCCCTGGGCCATATTCCTTAATAGTGGGTACCAGTGCTGGCGTGGCCAGTCTGGGGTAATGAGTATCATTCGGGGTCTCTCCATCCTGACTTTCAGTAGCACCTTTGTGAGAAGGGGTAATGGAGGAAAGGCATATACTGTTAGCTTTTTCCAACTGAATGAGAGTGCGTCCACTTTCCAAGCTTGATGGTGAAAAGTCCTTGTGCAAAATTTTGTTAGCTGATAGTTTTGAGGGCTGGCAAACAGGTCTATGTCTGGGAGCCCCCATTTTTGAGCTATCATTGCAAATACTTTTGGATCCAGTTTCCATTCGTGGGGATCCATGATGTTTCTGCTTAGGTCGTCTGCCAATGTGTTCTTTTTTCCTGGCAGGAATTGAGCTTGTAATTGAACTTGGTAAGCCAGAGCTGTGTTCCACAAGGTCATTGCTTCTCTGCATAGAGGGTAAGAGTGTGTACCCCTTGTTTGTTTATGTACCACATTACTGTGGTGTTGTCTGTCCTTATGATAAGCTGTTCTGGATGTAAGAGGTCCTTGAAGGCTGTCAGAGCATTTTGTACAGCTAGCATTTCTTTTTGATTGATGTGCAGATTCCTTTGATCTGCTGTCCATATGCATTGAACGCACCGTCCTGACATGTGTGCCCCCAGGCATAGTCCGACGCATCTGTTGTCATAGTTTGCCTGGCTGGGGGTAGGGTGAAAGGCTGACCCTTGTTGAGGTGACATGCCTGTAACCACCATAGAAACTCCTGTTGAAGGCAGGGAATGAGAGGTATCATTGTTTCCAAGCTGTAGCTGTGTTGAGTCCATATGCTTTTTAGGTACCATTGTAATTTCCTCATATGCAGTTTTGCAAATGGTATTAGTAGTATGCAAGATGCCGTGAAGCCCAAGGCCTGCAGAATTTTTCTTGCAGGGAGTTGGGTCTTTGTTGCCATTGTTCTGAAGTATTGAGTTAATTGTAGTTGTTTGCCTGGCATTAGATAAGCCATCTGGGCCGTTGTATTCAAGCTGGCACCCAGGAATGTCATATTTTGTGAGAGCACTAGTTTTGATTTCTTTTTGTTAACTGTGTACCCTAGGCAACTTAGAAGATGTTTTACAAAAGCCAGGTGTTGTAAGAGAATGTCCTTGCTTTCTGCTTGGATGAGACAATCGTCCAGGTATGGGTATATTTGAATTCCTCTTTGTCTGCAGTATGCAATTATTGGTGCCAGGCATTTTGTGAAGACCCTGGGCGCAGTAGATAAGCCAAAGGGCAGTGCAGAGAATTGGTAATGGGTTGAACCGGCAATGAAACGGATGTATCTTCTGCAATTTTGTCTGATAGGGACAAGAAGGTATGCCTCCTTGAGGTCCAACATTACTAGCCAAGCTTTCTTGCCCAACATGGGAAGAAGCTGTTGTAGTGTTAGCATCTTGAATTTGGGTACTTGCAAGAAGGTGTTTAAAATTGAAAGGTCCAGAATGGGTCTCCAAGCATTGTCCTTTCTGGGGACTAGAAAGAGCCTTGAGTAAAATCCTTGGCCTTGCTCCTGTGTACGTACCAGTTGAATGGCTCTCATGTCCATGAGAGCTGTAATTTGTTTTTGTGCCTCTGCCCATTGATTTTGTGGCAGGTTTGGCATTCCTTTTATCCTTGGCAAGGTGTGGAAATGGAATCTTTATCCATGTGAGATAATGTCTAGGACCCATTTGTCCTTTGTGACGATGCACCAGTTGTCTGCAAAAGGTGCTAATTTTCCTCCCAAGGGAGCTGCCAAGAGAGTTTTGCTTGGCAGTTTGAGGTTTGAGTAATTGTGTTTGCCTTCTAGTAGTTTGGGACCTGTCTTCTCCTCCCTTCTGTGTTGCAGTGCCCCATTGGTGAGGTTTGTAAGGGATTTGTGCTTGTCCTCTGCCCCTTGGGCGCCTGTATTTACCCCTCTGTGGTCTGTCAGAAGCTGAAAAGGACCAATTTTTTGTTGGCCAATTTCTGCTGAAGCGTGGGGGCTGTACCTGTAAGAAATCTTTGACGGTCTGCATACATTTAGCCTTATCCTCCACTTTCTTTAAAACCTCCTCTGCTTTAACCCCAAATAAGACATCCTGCTGTAAGGGTGCATCCAGTAACTTTGCTTTAACATGATCAGGCAGTGATTGTTCCTTTAACCAAGCATGCCTACGTATAACAGACCCAGTAACAGCTGCTCTAGAGGAAGCTTCCAAGGCATCAAGACCACATTGTAAAGTATGTTTGTCCACCTGTTCAGCTGCATGCAACAGATCTTGCATTTCCTTGAATTCAGACTGTTGAGGGTACGTGCCCATCTTTTGTTTTATTTGAGACATTAGGAATTGCTGGTATTTAAGCATGTGAAATTTACAATTTAGTGCTCTCATAGCTAGAGTAGCTGAGGTGTAAACCTTCTTCCCCACCTATCTAGTCCTCTGGAGTCCCTTTCTGAAGGTACAGGATTTTTAGCCATAGAAGCCTTAGCCCCTTTGGGACCCTGGGAGATTGTCTCTGGATCAGCAACAGGGCTTTTGTAAAGGAATTTGTGTGAGTCAGGCACTCTATAGTATCTATCTGGTTTGGCTGGAGCAGGAGGCAGAGAATCTGGATTTAGACTAGATTCTAAGAAAACATCATCCACAATGTCCAAAACTGGGGGGATAGCAAGTGATCTGTGCTGGGGGAGTAAAAGAAACTCTCGGAGCCTTTTCTTTGTGTCGGAGTAGTCCTAACCTTCCCAGTGGAAATGTTCCCTCATGGTATGTAAGGTTTCCCCAAAGGAATAATCTTCAGGTGGAGAAGCTGAGGGAATGGAGTCTTCAGCATCAGAATCTTCATAAGGGGGAAAGGAATAATCCTGTTCCTCAGAGGAGCCTGAGGAAACAGACACTTGATCAGAGGAGGCATAATCCTCCTCTTGTCTAGGCCTTTTGTCGGGGTGGGGGGGGTTGGGAACCCCTGATCAAAGAAATCAGATCTTCAGCCATTTTAAGCATCTGTTTCTTAGGCATAGGGCCTTGACCTGGAGACCGAAGTGTAGGCTTTTTTGGTTTTAGAGGAGTCTTAAGCTTAGCATAAGATTTTATGGTGAGAGTAGTCGGTCTGAAGACACCTTCAGAAACTGAAGGTGTTTCTACAGCATCGGCTTCCCCTACTGCAAAGTCGTCGGTAGGGCCTAAAGAAAATGGCTGCATTGGCCTAGAACTCTCTGCTGGGGGATCCAAAGTGGTCTGGGGATCCAGTTCAGCAGTAGCCAGGGGCTGCGTAGGTGCCTCACTGAAAACCGGAGAACCGGCGACCAGCCCAGCCGAGGCCTCTGAGTCTGGCTTGGATCTAGGCTGCCTGTCTTTATCTTTGCATTTTTTTATGCACGCCGGTAGTCAGTTGCTCCGACGGCATAGTGTAATTAAATTTTCTACCGAAGTAGTGTCGTGCGAAATCAAAGCGTCACTTTATAGTTCTCTTATTGAACCTAGCACAAAACCGACAACCAGTGACGTCGTGGTCTGGGCCTAGGCAAGGTCTACAAAAAGAATGAAAGTCCTTATGAGGTATTTGCTTCCCACAAGAAATGCAATTGTTAACTTTTTCTGACATTGGACTGAGGCAAGAAAAGGTTCCCCAATGGGGTACTTAGCTTTGAAGACTTCGGACTGAAACTCGATTCGAAAATCTCAGGTGTCGGCCGACCAGCACTTGCGAACTGCTTCTGCTTCAGGCACCACGCGGCAAGAAAGACTGAAGAAAATGGCGTTGGATGCCTCTGATATACCCCTGGCACTCTGACATCAGGGAAGAAGCGACAGCAACCGACGCCGGACCAAGACTTTGGAATTTGGGCCGACTGCGGGACCGCCTGATGGCAGGATAACCCAAGTGTGATGACTGCAGCATGGTAACACGATGAACATCTCATTTATTATGTTAAGGAATCTGTTACTGAAACAGTTAACAGCATCTTTTTAGTGGTAGTTTTTTTTAGAGTATTCCAGTTGTACAGTTTATAAAGGTATATGTTAAAAGATAACACTCTACATATTTGTTTTAATACTGTATGTTTGGGGATGTGATTAGTTTGGGGAGATGGTTACTGATGTTGTCTGACAGACAACCAAAAATGTTCATCTGTGTGTTGGTAAGCATCCTGTCTAGTATTGAGTGTCTGTTGCTGTGTTTGTCGATTCTAGTGGATGAGATGATTGCTTGAGTGAAACTGATTAAGTTAATAGAGAGGGTAGGGGAGTCAGTCTTTACAAGTAAGTAGTCTATATTCACATCCTCAAGTATAACAGTCTCTTTATTTACATTAGTGGAAAACCATTGAAGGATGTTTTCTAGAATGGGAATGTTGTTGTCTGAGGGAATATATATGGCAGCAATGCAAATAGTTGTGTGCTTGTTCAGTTGTAGGAGGGTAAAAAGAAGTTATGTACTGACCATAACATTCTATCTGAGTTGTCCATTTTCATTCTTCCTCAACTGTTGGGTTCAGATCTGATCCTCAGATCCGACTTAGCCGTTACTAAAGCTCATGGTAACCAGAAAGCTCTTGAGCTTCTCCCTTACCCATATTGCACCGACCCCTAACATACCTCAGATCTTGTTTGCTGATTTCATCATAAGTGGTAACTACCAAAATAAGACCGGGTCTTATATTATTTATCCCAGCGAAACGCGCATTAGGCCTTACTATCAAGGGATGGCTTATTTACTCACACCATACAATCTACCTTTATTAATTTATTCATGTACAAAAATTGACATTAATTAATGAACACAAATCAACATTTCTTCATGTACAAAAATTGACATTTATTCATGTACACAAATTGACATTTATTTTGTACTTTTCTGTTACTGGAGAACAGTTCTAATGGGTCTATATTATAACATCGAATTCTACAAAGATCGAATGTTATAATATCGAACCCGTAATGTCGAATGCTGAAAACAGCGAAGGTGCAGGACACAGAATTCTTTTCCAGGGAAAGAATTTGGTGGGCCATTGCTGTGGCTTCGCTGTTTTCAGCATTCGATATGTTGGAACGTTACGGGTCAGGTTCAGGTAAGTGTGCAATTGTGTGTAGGTTAGGGTTAGTGGGTGGGTTAGGTGAGTTAGGGTCAGGGAGCAGGACAGGTAAGTGCATGGTTGTGTGGACATTAAGGTTAGGGCGTGGGTCAGGTAAGTGTGCGATTGTGTGTAGGTTAGAGTTAGGAGGCGGGTTAGGTGAGTTAGGGTTAGGGCGCGGGTGAGGTGAGTGTGTGATAGTGACGGATCTTAGGGTTAGGGGTGGGTTAAGGTAAGTGGATAGCTAGTAGTGTATGCAAAGTTTAGTTTAGGTTTAGGTGTAGGATTTTAAGTGTATGTGTGTGGATTGCTGTTTTTTGTGTGTGTTTGTGTTGTGTGTATGTTTCTTGGAATAGCAAATTTTTTCCCTGGGAAAAAATTTGCTATTCTGACTGTTCGATGTTTTCGGATTTCGGTGTTTAGGGTTCGATATTATAACATTCGATCTTTGTAGAATTCGATGTTATAATATAGACCCATTCTAATAATGGGGTGATAGTTCTGTGTGAATTCTACATAAACAGTGCAGCAAACATTTCAAGTCCAAAATATCTGCATCTTGGCTTTCACAGTTATTCAAATACAGTCATGTCATCTTCTTCTGGGACATTGTCATAAGTGTCCAACCCCTGAATTTTGGCCTGAATTTCTTGCAACTCCATTTCCTGTAGCACCATTGGCCCCAGTCTGCCATGCCTAGCAATTTAGCTCTCCTTAAATGACCACCACTTGGCCAAGTAGCCTGCTCGTAGTGCATTGACAACACAGCTGTCACTTATTTTATCCCATGAATTTTTCACCCAAGGCACGACCTCTTACAGGCTAGGCTTCACAAAGTTTCCATGCTGATTTCTCTGCATTCTATTTTCAATGTAGTCATTGAGTTCCATGCGCAAATGGTCCTTGAATGGCTTGTTTATTGCAATATCAAGAGTCTGGAGATAGGCAGTTATTCCTGCGGGAATCATTATTTCATCTATTCTCCTCCATGCTAGGAATTTCATTGTTTCTTTAGTGCGGTGAGTGCTGGCTGAATCCCAGACTAGCAAACCTCTTTTGCCTTCTTGCAAAACAAGTGGCAGCATTACATTGACCCACTTCCTTATAACTGCTTGTGTGCACCAGGCTTTTTCGGATTCAAGAATGTAAATGTCTGAAACACGTTCAGTCTTATCTTTCTTGCCCTTACTAATAATTAGAGGTGGGGTTTTCTTTCCATCTAGATGAATTGCCAAAATACAGGTAACACGTACACTCTCGTAACCAATGGAGGGAATGCAGATTGGCGAGGCACCCCTCTGATCAATTGTTGTTTGAGATCCTTGGCCCATAAACACTGCAGTTTCATCCATAGCAATCATGTTTGAGAGTTGGTATTTAGAAAAGTCGATGCCATTAACAAAGGACTTGAACACAAGTGCACATTTAATAACTTCAGTATCTTCCAGCTTGAACAGTGTTGTTGATCTTCTTAGAGACAGTTCATATTGCTGAAGGAAGCCATCCAGCCAATGTTGTGATGCTTTGAATTCTTCTGTGGATATTTCTAACTGTGGTGCTATTGCAAGGGCAAAAGCTTGAATATCAGCCCTGCGCAAAACCAAAGCCTTTGTTCTCCTGTTAGCAATCCACCCACAGATGATGTCTTCAAGCTCAGGATATAAAGGTTGCCGACTTGATCCACACTTACACTTCTTAGTGTTTCCCTCGTCGGCCTGTTGACTGAGGCTAACATATGCTGCTCGCCATTTTCGGACCATTCGGAGATCTAACTTCTTCTCTTTACAGAAAGCTGTCAGGTTCTTTCCATGGGAGTCCTCCATGATTCTTTGTACTCAACAAAATAGCTCTTTCTTTTTACACTCATCTTGTCTGGTGGAGGGGTTAATTGAAGACTTACGCGAGCGGAGTGGCAACACAAAATGGCGCCGGTTATGAAGGGAAGACACTACCACAGCTGCTCGTTACCATGAGTGCACGCTTCCCACGCATTGTCTGTACTTTGACCGATCAAAGTACACCTGCGTGGGTTTATGGGCCAAGGATATAAACCGCCAAGTGTGAGTGATGATTAGGTTACAGTAAGAATCGGAACTAGGGCTTATTTTTGGTGTAGGGCTTATATCATGAACACCCTGGAAAAAACATGCTAGACCTTACTCCCTGGTTAGGTCTTATTTAGAAAGAAATACGGAATATATACATATATATATATATATATATATATATATATATATATATATATATATATATCTCAATGAATACTTAAAAATATATGTGCTCTATAGAGAAAACCATATCAGGAGCTCAGTCTAAAGGACATCAGTGTCCTTGCACTATCTCATTCATCCAAAAGTCAGTAGAAACTAAGGATGGGGGTTGGTGGGCGGACAGTTGAGGATGAATGAAAATGGACAACTGAGTTGGAACATTATGGTGAGTACATAACTTCTTTATCTGATGTTGTCAATTTTCACTCTATCCTCAACTGTTGGGACAGAGTCCCCAGCTACCTAAAACTCCAGGTGGACTGTAAGGAAGGATGTTCCTGAGCACAGCTGAACCAAAAGATGCTCTTCCCCTCGAGGCCAGATCTAATTTGTAATGAATGATAAAGTATGAGGGTATGAGGACTTGACAAAGTTGCTGCTGCACAAATGTCATCCATGGAAAACCTGTATAACAATACTGAAGACGTTGGCATGGACCTGGTTGAATGGGCTCTTATAGGTTTAGTTAAGGTATGACACAATTTGTTATAGATGAAAGAACTAAAATCAGTCAGCCGTCTGGCTAAAGTTACTTTTGCGACTGGTTTACCCAATTTCAAATCTGCAAAGGAAACAAACAATTGGCCTTTCTTTCTGATTTCTTTCGACCTGTGCAAATAAAACTGTAATTATCTGTGAATATCCAATAAATGTAACACATATTCACCTTTGCTGGCAAAACTAGAAAAGAATACTGGCAAACTAATGGACATTGATACTGGATTCTGGCACCACCTTGGGAAGGAAAGATGCATTGGTTTGTAATGTAAACTTATCTTTATGAAAAATGAAGTAGGGACATTTTGAAGACATGGCTTGAATTTCTGACATTTTTCTAGCTGAGGTAATGGCTATTAAAAAGACAGTTTTTCAAGTAAGAAACTTAAGATCACATTTAGCTGCTGGTTCAAAGGGGGAATGTACTAAAGCTTGCAGTACCAAAGTCAGATCCCATGGTGGAGTAGGTTTTTTAAACAGTGGTCTCAAAAGAAGAGTGCCTCTCAAGAATGCATAGCACAGTTTAGCAGAGGCTGCTGAAGAACCTTCAAATCCAGTAAGAAAATTTGGTATCACTCCTAAGTGAACCTTAATGGAAGAGGAGTTAGCCCCTTCTTTAAAGAGTAAAGCTAAAATGTAAGTATGTTACGTATTGGAGCTGAAAATGGATCAAAATGATTTTGTTGTGCCCAGTAAACAAATCTTTTCCATTTACTTGTATAGAGTTTTTGTGTTGAAGGTTTAATGGAAAATAAAAGGATATGCCGGACAGGTATAAGGAAAACAAAGTTATGTACTCACCATAACGTTCCATGTTTGCAGTCCATCTCGCCCTTCATTCTTACATATGGGTTTGGAGCTGATCCTCGGCTCCAACTCGGCCGTTTACAAAGCTCGAAGTCTCTCAGTTGGCTCGTGGCAAGGTAGGTATCCCATAGTGCACTAGTAAGAATCCCCAGATCTTGTTTGCTGCTGTCTAAAAAAGTGATCAAAGGTATTTCCACAAGGAGCAACAAAAATGAAAGGTCTCCACCCTAAGGAAGATAGATACTATCTTGCCTCCAGATCGTCCAAGGATACATGGACAGGGGTAGGTGGGTGGGTTCATAAGAATGAAGTGCGATATGGACTACAAACATGGAACATTATGGTGAGTGCATAACTTCTTTATGTTCTGTAGTCCTATCTCGCCTTCATTCTTACATATGGGACAGCGTCCCTAGCACCTTTTTCTTGGGTGGCTCACAGGAATATACTCCTAAGAACCATAGAACCAAAGGAGGCTCTACCCCTGGAGGGTAAATTCAATTTGTAATGGGTAATAAAGGTACGAGGGGTAGCCCAATTTGCTGCTGCACATATACTGACAATTGGAACTCTGGCTTGAAAGGCAGCAGATGTGGATACGGATCTGGTAGAATGAGCTCTAATTTTAAACAGGAGTTCTTTGCCATTAGAAGAATAAATAAAAGATATACAATTTGAAATCCAATTTGATAATGTTATCTTAGAGACTGGTATACCTTTTCTTGTCTCAGAAAAAGATACAGACAATTGGTCTGATCTCCTAAGCTCATTGGTTCTATGTAGATAGAACCTTAACTGTCTGTGAACATCAAGTTGATGAAACTTATATTCCGCTTTGTTTGAATGATTAGGAAAAAAGATTGGCAGTTCAGTAGTTTGATTCATATTAGATTAAGAGCAAACCTTGGGGATGAAGGATGGATTTGTATGAAGGGAACTCTGTCTCTATGAAAGATCAAGTAAGGAGGTTTGACTGGCAGTGCTTGTAACTTTGATACTCTTCTGGCGGATGTAATGGCTACTATTAAAATGGTCTTCCATGAAAGGAACTTTAATTCACAAGTATATGTGTGTTCAAAGGGCAGGGAAGTAAGTTTGGACAGAACAAAATTTAGATCCCAGGGAGATACAGGTTCCTGAAAGGGAGGTCTCAGCAAGGTAGTGCCTTTTAAAAATGATTTACACAATCTGTTAGCCATAAGATTAGGTTTGTGTTGCACCAGATGGAAACTGGAGATTGCTGCCAATTGAACTTTGATTGTAGCAGCAGCTGATCCCTGATGAAAAAGTTTGGTTAGGAATTCTAACACCAAGGGAATGGAGGCTGTGTAAGGATCTATGTTTTTTTCTCGTGACCAAATAGAAAATCTTTTCCATTTGCTAGTGTATAATTTTCTCGTAGAAGGCTTGTGCGAAGACGTGAGGATATGTGTAACTGCAGGGGAGAAATTAGGAAGTCTGACTAGGGATGGAAGTGGCGCAGCCATGCTGTCAAGTTAAGGGTGTGAAGACAGAGGTGGAAGATGCCTGACATGTGTATCAGAAGGTCTAGTACTGGGTCCAGAGACCATGGATCGTCCAGAAGGTGAGGCTCGAGAAAGGGGAACCAAAACTCTATGAGGCCAGTAAGGAGTGATAAGAATCATTCTGCTTCCCAAGGTCTTTGCTTTCTGGACCACTTTCGATATTAGCAGATAGGGAGGGAAGGCATAAAGAAGTCCCGAGGGCCAATTGTGAGCAAATGTCTCTCGATGTCTCCCCGGGGGGGGGGGGGGATAAGGGAGAAATATCTGCTGCATTTGGCATTAATTGGGCTGGCAAACAGACTGCAGCAAGGCTGCCTGCATTTGCAGAAAATCTGTTCTGTGACTTTTTGATACACAGACCACTCGTGAGGCATCAAGATTGCCCTTCTGAGCTTGTCAGCTATCACATTGGTTGGCCCTGGGATATGCGTTGCAACTAGAAAGCATTGGGAAGATATCACCCATTGCCAAACACGAACAGCCTCTCAACATAGGGGGTAGGATCTGGTTCCTCCTTGTTTGTTTATATACTATACCACTGACATATCGTCTGATTGGATTTCTATTGTCCCTAGAGGAAGAAAGTTGTGAAATGCTTGCAACGCTAGTAGCACTGCTCTCATCTCTAGGACACTGATATGCAAGTGAGCCTTGTGTTCTTGCCATGTGCCTTGGACTGTCCTGCCTAGATAATGCCCCCCCCCCCAATCTGGAAGGCATCCGTGGTCACAGTAGCAATTGGTTGGCGAGGAATGAATGGTGTCCTCATTGTTAGTTGATTGGACTGGATCCACCAACGAAGGTCCTTTTTTTCAAGATTCCATTATCAAAATAGGATAAGACAGAGGCAGTTGTTGAACAGACCACTAGGAAAAGAGTAGCCATTGAAGGGTTCTCATATGTAATCTGGCTAGTGGAGCTAGAGTTATACTAGAGGCCATAGGTCTAGAAGTTTGAGGACTGTCTTCTCTTTGACTTTGTGTTGTGGAAGTAGACTGTATATCTGTTGCCATAGATTTTGTATTCTGTCTGCAGGAAGGCAAGTCATTATGGTAACTGTGACTATTTCTGCACCTATAAAAGTCACATATTGAGAGGGCAACAAGGCAGACTTTTCCCAATTTATAGTAATCCCTAGCTGAGTGCAGACTTGGATGGTTGAATCTTTGGCTTGTAGAAGTAGGTGCCTGGTGGTGACAGTCAGTAGCCAGTCGTCCAGGTACAGAAACACTTGGAATCCAAGACATCACAAGAGTGCTGTTACTACCGCCATGTATTTGGTGAATACCCTGGGGGCTGTGGTGAGACCAAAGGGCAGAGCACGAAATTGGTAATGACTGGCTCTCAGCCGGAAGCGTAAATGACTCCTTGATGCTCTGTCCATGCTTATGTGGTAGTACGCATCTTGGAGGTCTATGGAGCACATCCAATTGTCTTTCCCTAACAGGGGGAGTATAGACTGCAGTGTTACCATTCGAAACCTGGACTTCTTCACTGATTCGTTTTATTTGCTGAAATTCAAGATGGGCCTTCCAATCCCCTGATCATTTTGGCACTAAGAATCTGGAGTAAGTTCCGAATCCTATCTGGTCTGCGGGGATGGTTTGGATGACTCCCTTTTGAAGCAACTTTTGGACTACTATAGTTGCTTGATCCCTGTGATTGGGTGGAACATCTGGGATTTTCTTGGTGGGATGAGGTGGAAAAGAGAAGAGTATGGAGTATCCTCTGGAAATTATTCTTTGTACTCACTTGTCTTGGGTGATGTTGTGCCAGGCTTCTGGATACAAAGATAAGCGACCCCCGACCGGCTCCAGAGAAGCGCAGTCGGGCCCCACTTCAAGAGCGGTGATAGGGATGTCCACGAAAGGAATCACGGCCACCCTGGTTTTGCGGACCCCCCGCCTCGAGAGCAACATCTACCATTACTTCCTCCTCCTCTGCCTCTGAAGGAGGAATCACCTTGTGCGTCCAAGAAAAATCTCTGAGATTTCCTGAGCTACATTTTCCCACCTCTCTGACCTTTAGGGTATGGTCTAGAAGGGACGGAAAAACATACTCCCACAGCAGAGAGAGTTTTCCCTTCCTGCTCGCACTTGGTGAGTGTATCTTTTACCTTTGGTCCAAACAGAGAGGAACCATCAAAGGGGGCATTGGTAAATGTTGATTTGAAGGGCTCAGCAAAGTTACGTGAGCACATCCAGGAGTGCCTCCTAAGGGAATCTCCTGAACCCGCTGCCCTGCTCGCTCCATCTGCTGCATAAGATATCAGCCTCATGGAGGAGTTAACAATGGAGTTTAAGGTAGACAACAGAGCAGTAACCTTCTCAGGGTCTCCTTCAGCTAAGGTACCTTAGAGAGTATCTCCTAGCTCCTTTAGGAAATCTCTTTGAAGCCTAGTAAAATGGGTGAGGTAATTCAGCGATCTGAGTGTAAAAGCTGTTGAAGAGAAGATACGCTTCCTGTATCTATCCATCATTCGAGACTCCTTGTTTGGTGGATGGACAGATGATGAAGTTACCGGTAGTTCCTTCTTTGAGGCTGCTGCCACCACCATGGCATCTACAGGCACACCTTTAGTCAAAAACTCTTTCTTGGTGGCTGAAAGAAATTTGTTGGGCCTTGCGGGGACTGGTTCCACGGCATCAGGAGTTTCCCACAATTTTCAAATGACTAACTCTAAGAGCTCATAGAAAGGTGGAGTCACCCAAGAGGCTGAAGGTTGAGACCCAAAAGCCTTCAGGTACACTGACTCCTCATCAGAAGGGGTGACAGTGGGCCAGCCACCTCTCTGTTTCAGGATCTCTAGGATATCTATGAAGTAGATATCATCGGAGGATGACCTAGGGGACCCTTTTGACTCCTTGAGGTTAGTGTCAGAGGTGATGGACTCATCAGGGGAGTCTACATGCTTCCTCTTGCAAGTTATCGTCTGAGGAGGCTCCTCAGAAGGGTATTCTGGGGAGGTCTCAGAAGACTGAGGGCCACCCAATGGGGCTCCTTAGGCTGCGGGTCTCTGCTGTCAAGAGAGAGAGAGAGAGATGGTGCTGAGACAGAGGTCGGAGCTTGAGGGGGAAAAGCATCAGTACCCTTGTGTGGAGCTGAAGACCTAGACAGCACGCTCCTCATCATCTTGAAGGCAGATCTCTCTGGCTCCAAGGACACCCCTGGTTCTGAGGAAGTGGAAGCAGCCCTCGGCTCCAAAGCCATCAGCTCCGAGACAGATGTAGGATCCGAGCTCAACCGAGCCGACGCACCAAGAGGTAGGCTAAGAACCAAGGAAGTTTGGGTCCAAGCGTCCCTGTTGGAGCCATTGGTGAGCTTCGGCTCCTAGACACTAAGAATGGTGCCGAAGATGTCGAAGTGAAACTCAGCTCCGAGACAGACAAAAGAGGTGCAGGAACCGACAGTTCCACAACAAGTGCACTGATAGCTCCGGCTCTGAAGGACCAACATAGCTCGGAGGAGGAACGGAAGTAGGGAGTATGGCCTTAGATGGCTCCAGAACTAACTAGGTCAGAGCTGGCAACAAATTAGCTAGCGCTGATGACTTCAAGAGTCTAAGCACTAGTCTCTCTACATCCTCTTCAGAAAGACTCTTGGAGGATCTGGAAGACAAGGTAGGTGATCTAGATCTCTGCAAAATCGGAGATCTGAGAGTTGGAGAGAATGGTAATAATTCTCTAGACTGGCTCTGAGGTAAGTGTTCAGCAGTCGGCTCCGAAAAACTTGGAGCTGATACTGAAGTGTCAATGTCGATAACCTCGACTGGCTCCGAGGACAGTGGAGCCAAAGAGGTAGAAGGTTTTCCAATTTTTTGTGGAGGTCCAGATAAAATAGTCGGTGTGGGAGATTGTCTCTTGGCCGACTTGACCTTCTCTTTTTTAGAAGAGGGAGACCTGGAATGTGATGATGGAGACCTGGCTAAATCCTCCTCAAGGGAAGGCTTAAGGAGACCTTTCAGTATCAATTTGTTCTTCCTTTCCTGGAGAACCCAAGAACTAAAGGAGTGACAAAAAGAACATGTCTCCTGAAGATGTATGGCTCCTAGGCAGTAAACACAATTACTATGTCCGTCAGTCAGTGACATTTTTGAGAGCATTTGAGGCACTTTTTAAAAGCCGAAGGTTTATGATCCTTTGACTCCTTAGACATATTGACAGAAACACAAACACAGGAGGAAGAGGCAGGAAGAGAGGACAAGGTCCTCTGCAAGAAGCACTGCACACAAGGAAAAAAAACAAGAGAGGACTAGGTCCTCTAACTTAAATGGGCCTAGCCCTGCACAAGAACAACGCACAAAGATGAGCAAAAGGAACAGAGGACTAGGTCCTCTAACTTAAACAGACCTAAACAGAGAGAAGAGAAGCTACATCAAGAATTTGCAACAACAATTGCAATAATTCAACAACACTCTAACTAACTAGTTTTAGCTAATAAGAACTAATAAAGGAACACTGCACACAGCTATTAATTGTATACTACAATTCTAGTCAAAACACAAGATTAGAAAAAGTTCCTAACCCAAATATGGACCTATGCTAAGATATATAAAAATATAGCAAAATACTAGCACACCAGGGAAGGGATACCACTCAGAGAGAAAAAAGGCCTGCGGAAGCAATAGCCAACAAGTTTTCAACAACAACTTTGCAAATTTTCAGAAAACATACTACTAATTTACTATCTATATTAACAATGACTAAGCTATTTATACTAAGCTACTACTAATATCAAAAAACGATCACTATAAGCAAGAATGATGGAAAAAATCCAACTTAGCCATGGCCAAGAAAGAGAGCACTTCTGAACTCGTAGACATGGCAAATGAGATCTGGGGATTCTTACTAGTACACTATGGGATACCTACCTTGCCACTAGCCAGCTGAGAGACTTTGAGTTTTGTAATCAGCCGAGTAGGAGCCGAGGATCAGCTCTGAACCCATATGTAAGAATGAAGGTGAGATAGGGCTACAGAACATGCATTGGTTGTCTGGCTATTAATGGAATTGGAGAAACCAGGCAGTAAGCTTGAGGTTTGAGATGTTTGGTTGAATCATACCTGTCAAGTGAGGCAGCTGGTCTGGAATCAGATCCAGAATCCAAGGTTGGTAAAATAGATGAGGCCAACCAAACCTGTTGAGACCAGTAAGGTGCAATGAGGATGACTTTGTTCTTCAACCTGGCAGATTTCTGCAGAAACTTTGGAATGAATGGAAATTGGCAGGTGGGCATAAAGCAGACCAGGAGGCCAATCATGAAGCAGAGCATCCCTCAATGATTCCCACTGTAGACGGATTAGGGCAAAGTATCTACTGCATTTGTTGTTTAGGGGAGAAGCAAAAAATTTGAAGAGAGGCTGTCCTCATTGATGAAAAGTTATTTCTATCACTTTCTTGTTGAGATACCACTTGTGAGGTAGAAAAAAGTACCTGATCAATTTGTCTGCTATCTGCTATGAGAAAGGGGTTGTATGAGCTCACCCACTGCCACACTCTGAGTGCTTCTCAACATAAGGGGTATGATCTGGTCCCTCCTTGTTTGTTGATGTACCAAATTACTGACATATTGTCCGTTTGGATTACAGTCATCCCTGAAGGGAGAGCATCCTAGAAGGCCTGCAATGCTAAAAGCTCTGCTCTCATCTCTAGGACATTGATATGCAACTTGACCTCTTCAGGAGAACAAGTACCCTGAACTGTTTTACCAGAAAGTGACTCCCACCCCAAATGGAAAGCGTCCATGGTTACTATGACCTTAGGCTGAGGGAGAATGAATGAATGGCCTTGTACAGTGGCTGAGGGAGAATGAATGGATGGCCTTGTAGAATTTAACCTGATTGAATCCACCATCTGAGATCTCTCTTGCATAACTGAGTTATTCTTAGTTGCGCTGACTGAATTAGTAAAGGATCGACCACTGTGTTGCTAACATCCACTGAAGAACTCTCATATGGAATCTGGCAAAAGGTACTACGATCATTGATGCTAACATTGATCCTAGAGCTTGAAGGGCCAAGCGGGCTGAAATCTTGGCACTGCAAATTTTTTTTCTGACCTGTAATCTGACATTCTGTACTCAGAGGAAGAGAAACTATCATTGATTTTGTGTTGAAAACTGCTCCTATGAATTTCAGATTTTGAGTTCATTGTAGGTGAGACTTTTCATAATTTCTTAATTATCTGGAGTACTTGATTCCTTGCACTTATTGACAAATGCCTGGTCAGGGAGGTAATGATCTAGTCATCTAGATATGGAAACACAAGGAATCCTTGCAGTCTCAAGTGAGCTGCTACTACTGCCATATATTTGGTAAACATCCTTGGGGCTGTGGTGAGGCCAAAGGGCAGAGCTCTGAACTGGTAGTGACTGGCTCCCAGCCGGAAGCATAAATACCTTCTGGATTGTTTGTTCATCTTTATGTGATAGTACACATCTTGAAGGTCTACTGAGCCCATCCAGTTACCCTTGCCCAAAAAAGGGAGAACAGACTGAACCATGACCATCCAAAACTTTGTGTGTCGAACTGACATATTCAAGTTGCTGAGATCCAAAATTGGCCGCCAGTCCCCTGATTTCTTTGGCACTAAAAAGAATCTTGAGTTAAGTTCCAGATTCTATCTGGTCTGATGGGACCTCCTGGATGACTCTTTTTTTCTAGCAGTGTTTGTATCTGTATTGCTGCTTATTTCCTCTGACTGGGTGGAACATCAGTAATTTTTTGTAGAGTTGGAGGTGGAGGGGAAAATGATATTATACAACTTCTGGAAATAATCATCTGCACCCAATTATCTTTTGTTATGTCTAGTCAAGCTCTCTGGTGCAGAGATAATTGACCCCCAATTGCCTCCAAAGGGGGACAATCAGGCCTCCTTTCAGGAGCGCTGGTAGGGTTTATCAGAGAAAGAATCTCTAGACCCCTGGTTTTGCAGGCCTCCTCTGCCATGATTGCATCGTTGTCCATTAGAGCCCCCAGCCCCCCTCTGCCCCTTGAGGAACTTTCTCCATGTGTGTCCTGGAAAGGAAACTGGGACTTCCTGAACCACATCTTCCAGCCACTTCACTGATTCCTCAAAAAGGATCTTTAAGGGTTGCAAAATGTATGCTCACTGCAGAGATGGTCTTTCATACTTCTCACACCTGGATAATATGTCCTTCACTTTGGAGCTAAACAAAGAATTGTCATCAAAGGGAGGATTGACAAATGAGGACTTGAAAGGCTCCGCAAAATCACATAAGCACATCCAGGCATGCCTCCTAATGGATATGCCTGAACCCTCTGACCTTGAGACACCTTTGGCTTCATGCAAAATAAGTCTCATGGATAAATTTTAGATAGATTGGAGGGTAGTCAACTGAGAATCCACATATGATTGGTCTCAAAAGAAATGGGTCCTGAAAGGGAAGTTGGAAGTTCTTTGATCAAATCCCTTTGCAACCTAGTAAAATGTGCCAAATAGTTTAGTGACCTAAGGGCAAAGGTCATTGAAGCACAGACACACTTCCCAAACCTGTTCATCTCCCAAGACTCCCTGTTATGGGGATGAACAGAGGAACTCTGTTCAGCAAGTTCCTTCTTAGTGGCCACCGCCATGACCATGGCATCCATGGGCACCCCTTTAGCCCAAAATTCCTTCCCCACAGGTGAAGCTAGAATCCTATATGGCCTTTTGAGCATTGGTTCAACTGCATCAGGCTGGTTCCATGCCTGTCTAGAGACCAAATCCGTAAGCTTGTCAGTGAGCAGAGTAAACCGGGAGGTAAATGGGCCAGTTCCAAAGGACTCCAGAAATACTGACTCCTCAGGTGATGGGTTTGTGGGGATACAACCACCTCTCTGTTTTTAGGATTTCAAGGATGTCTCCAACTGAGACATCTTCTAGAGGTGATTGTGGGGACCCTTCACCTTCCTTGAAGTCCGTATCCGCAGTGACTAACTCGTGTGGAATTTCCAAGTGCCTGCTCTTGCACTTTCTCTTCCTAGGGACCTCCTCAGTGGGGTGTTTCAGGGAGGTGTCAGAAGAAACTATAAAACCCTGCTGGGTAGTCTGGAGGTCTTGGGCTGGCTGTCCCTGTGGCATTGAATGATGAAGCTCCAAGAACAGAGGCATCTGGGAATTGGATTGGAAATCTGAGGGGGATGGATCCAATCAGTCCTGTTGATGCAGAGAATACCTTCTTCACAACCTCGAAGGTAGACCACCCTGGAGAGAGAGAAGACCTTGGAGCTGAGAACCTCTTTCTCTTCAGATTAGAGGGGGAAGAGGTTTGAGACCTCCTCGAATCTGATTTAATCCTCTTCCTGGAAGGCTCGGAAGATAGAACTGAGGAAGCAGAAGGAGCTGGAGATTCAGAACCCCTGGATTTCAGTTTGGGAGATTGAGCCCCTGTAATAGCTTCTCCAAAAGAAGAAGAAGGCAACATTACCTTTCAATATTAATTTATTTTTCCTATCCACTAATGCATGTAGATTAAAATTGTGGCAGATGGAACAGTCTTACTGAAGGCACTGCGGACCTAAGCAATAAACACAGATATTGTGGGCATCCGAAATAAGCAACTTGTGCTCATACTTTGAACACTTTGAATATTATTTGAAGCCAGAAGGGCCCTTCTCAACCATTCTTAAGACAAAATAGAGAAAAGCAGCTATAAAAGTTTTTTTTCTTTTTTTTAGCTGAGAAAAAGGGAAGAAAAAGAGAGAGAGATTACCAGCAATGATAATGAAATTACACCAATCTGCAAAGGAAAAAAGGAGAAAATATACCAACAACGGTATTTACAGATGTATTAAAGTTCAAGAGTAAAGAAATAATAGAAAAAAAGGGTTTAAATGGAAAAAATCCAACATATCAGAAGAGCTTTGTGATGAAGCTCAATAGCTATGGCAACCACATCCTTTTGCGAAAAGCGGCAAACAAGATCTGAGATATGTTTGGGTAAGGGAGAGGCTTGAGAGCTTTTTTGGTTACCACAAGCTTTAACAATAGTCAAGTCAGATCCAAGGATCACATCCAAACCTAACAGTTGAAGACAGAATGAAAATGCACAACATCAGATCAGATATTTCTATGTTGGGCTAGTTGGGGTGACTCAGTGGGTATCTGGTGATGTTTAGTTTTTTTCTAAAAATATTGCAACCTCTACAGTTTTTTTTTTTTTTGTGTGTACTCTGTCATTTTTTATTATATTGTATCCAGGGGGAAGGATTTCTTCATCTTTACTGTTTGATTTTAGCTAAGTTTCAGTGATGATTAGAATGTCTGGGTTACGTGCTGCAATGCATGCATGCATGGAGATCTGGAATTTTGTTGTAGATGCTTCTGAGATTTATGTGCATTAATAGTAGGTTGTGGTTATGATTACTGGATTGTGTGTTGACAATGGTGGGGGCTGATGGGTTACATGGAGTTTGGTTGGTTTGAAGGGATGGTCCAGGTTTGGGTGGATGTCTCCACAGTGTGGGAAAGTGGAAGTCTGGTAACAGAAGTTGTACCATTTTTTATCTGTGTATCTTAGGTCTGATATGAATATATAGATTTGGTAGTTTTCTTTGATGTAGCTGTAATCGAAGAAGGCATGTGTTCCTAACAGGTAGAGACTGTGTGCAGTTTTGTAGTCAGTGGATGTTGACTAGGTGTATAGGGTTGGAGAAAATAGAGTGATGGAGGAAGGGGAGTGCAGTAAGATGTGGCAATTGTAAGTATGCTTAGTAAAACTGTGAGAGTACATTAGAGGAATAGCATATCATACATAAGTTAGGGGAAGATAACAATTACCTGGGTAAAAGCTATATGGTATTTTTGTTGGCGTTTCTTTGAGTAGATTGGGAGAAGTGAGGTAGGTGGGCATCTCATATGAGATTTTCAGTAGAGGAGTTAGGCCATTTAAACATCTCAATGAATTTGGTTGGGTGTTTTGTTGTACTGGGTGGAGATAAGATGATATAAGTTTTGGTGACGTGGGGATGGTGGGAATAGGAGGTAGCGTCGGGGAGCAGAGTGAAAATGAACATGTTGCGGGCGAATGGAGCTGGCTGAGTAGGTGATACAGCTGATGTGTATAAAAAAACTATCTGTAATGTGTATAAAAAACTGTAAACCTGAAAGTTATACAGGAACAGGCAACATAATAGTAATGAGGTGAAAGAAGAGATTTAAGTGTGTTATGAGTGTTGGAGCTACCAAGGT
The DNA here is from genome assembly GCF_019279795.1 of Protopterus annectens. Taxonomy (NCBI): domain Eukaryota; kingdom Metazoa; phylum Chordata; order Ceratodontiformes; family Protopteridae; genus Protopterus; species Protopterus annectens. Next base: position 215,759,692 of record NC_056743.1, on the reverse strand, counting down.
GTGAGATTGGCAATTATGAAAAAGAAAGTTTGGAAAAAAGAGAAAATAACTTTTTCTTAACTACTTTTAAAGCTAACCACTTTTAATGCTCAAAGTAGAACTTGTGTGTTAATTAGTTAGCATTAAAACGTCAGGGCACAGAAAAGAGAAGAAGCTGATTAACATAGACCCGTCTATACAGGCAAAGAGGGAGAGTCACAAAAGCAGTAGCTGGAAAGAACACTGGAAAGAACACTTAAAAAGTGCAGACTGACAGCAAGAATATGGTGCAGCTCTTAATTGGAGAGGGATGGGGAAGTGAAAGATTAAGGTACCATGGAAGCTATTTTGGAGTGTAGTTAAAACAGCCAAAAGCAGACCACTAACTACTGGCCAAGCATAGATGCTACATTAAACTTGGTAATATTTTCAAGACAGCATGACTAGGATAACAGAATGAACAAAAGACAAGCCTGTAAGACTTTGCAGTGCTGGATATTGTCATTGTTCTGCTGTAGTCTTTGAGGTAGGGGTGCACTCCACAACTATACTGTGTAAAAAGACAAGTTTCTAAGCTTTTGCAGGACTGGATGTTGTAATTATTCTGCTGTAGTCTTTGGGGCAGGGGGGAGATGCAGTCAACAACTATACTTAGTAAAAAGATTAGTCTGTAAGCTTTTGAAGAGCTGGATGCTGTAATTATTCTGCTGTAGTCTTTGGGGTGGGGGGGGTGCAGACATGTTAAATTGTTTCCTGAATCAGCTATTCCTTTAGTGGGCATTAAGTGACATTCACTGCACTTTTAATAATGTAATGAAGCACATCAGTAAGTACAAAAATCACAAACACTTCACATCTCCCCCAGTGTACATCAGCTATCACTGCAGTAAGATTATTATACATAAGTTAGGGGAAGATAAGATAAGTAAAAAAAAAGGAAATCACAACTGCAAATTGCAAATCAGAAAATGACATCACTCATAAATCATACCTGTTGCTATGAACATAGACTAAATAAGATTAAGATAGTATTCAGAAACAAGTAGCACAGTGAATTATATATGCAGTTAGAGGCAGGGAGGGGGAGATTGTGCTACTGAGAAAAATAGCATGGTATGCATTGTACATAAATGATCATATAATGACATGCAAATGAAAGGCATTATGGAAATGAGTGCCATCACATATGCAAACAATGACATTAAACATGTCAAGTAATTCAGAAATAGACAAAAATAGTATGACAGTCTGTGGTGATCAGTAACTTGTCAGTGAACAGAATGATTTTCTGCATTAAGGTATTAGGAGTAGTGTCTGTGCTAGCTAAACAGCACTTGTTAGTGCCCACTCTTGTAGTTAGTGACCATGAAGTTGGACAGTGATGTCTCCAGATCACAAACAGGTCTATCAGTGACTGACTTAATATCACATCTATGATACAGACATAGCAAATCAACAAACTTCCGTACAGGAGCTTGTAGTTATATGCTGTCCTCACATGCAATTACACATAATGCATGGAATGCCCATTCAAGTAAACAGAAGGTTTGTGTAGCACTAACCATCCTCATTTCAAGCATTTTCCAGTGTCTTAACACGGAACACAACAGGAACTTCACAAGTATTTGCTTATGAATCATAACACTACTTCCTTACTGATATTTGGAGGAAAATATATGGTTGTCACAGACAGCAAAGGGCAGAAATATCACTAGGTGGGCATTTTATGACATAATCCATTTCCTGGGGCTCTAGGAGACATAGACTATGTCCATATAGCTATCAAGGTCCTGCCTGCTCCCAACTGGCATCCAATATATCAATCTATCAAATAAATAGGCTTCCACACTATCAGCTGCAAGGTAGTGTGAAATCAATGTGTTTGTGTCATACATCTGGCATACATGTGACATACACCAGTGGTTTGCTCAGGGTGATTTCCCACAGAGTTATCTAATCAGTAGGTGCATGCGTGTTCCCTTCCCAGACTGACAAAACACACTCACTGGTATGTAGGGTGCAGGCTACTCATAGGCCACTTCATAATGTTGTTCACTGTTGTGTGCTGCAGGTGATGCAAGAGCCGTGGCTTATGTAACCTATCTGCAGCCCTCAGGCCATGACAGAAATGGCATACAAAATCGTACTGCCACAGACTCTTAACATTGTTGAGTGTGTTTTCAAAGTGCTGAATCACCTTAAACCCCATTTGGTCTGTAATAATCAGTTAACAAAGGGAAATGAGTACAGACAGTTGTTGGGACAGGTTTTAAGAGGTTAAAGCAGGAAGGGAGGAAGAAGGAAGGAGGCATATTAACATAGCCCTCCTGAAATTGAATACTCTCCCTTTATTGGAAAGATTCTTGTTTGTTACTGTTCTCTTCCTGCTAGCTCTAATTGTTACTTAGCCACGAAAGTGGATCTGGGAGATCTGAAAGGGGTAACCTGAATTAGAAAAAGGCGGTCCTGACTTGCAGATGGATCAAATATTTTTTTTTTCTCTGTAAAGAGGAATTCCAAAATTCAGATGATTTTTCTACAGAAAACTTCTGAATTCATAGCCAGATACACCACCTCCTCAAACCACAGCAGAGGGAGAGACCCTTGACACACTATCAGCACAATCATAAATACATTTAATGAATGCTTAGAAATACAGACAACAACAATCAGAAAAAGGCATAAACTTCCAGATAAGGGACTAATGGTTAAGAATTATATACGCCCAAGTGGATTAATAAAAAAATATTATATTAAATTTGTCCCAAAACCTTTCCTCTATACCCACAGGGGAATGAACTAAGGAGAGAAAATAAGTAATAAATTTAAGAAACTTTGTAAAGCTTATCTCCTTCTATGGGACTAAAGATTGTGAACTGTAAAGCCTATCTGTTTGTACAGGGACTAAAGACTGTATCAGGATTGTTACAGGTAGTATAACATGCCTCCTCCAAGGCTAGCACTAGAGGAGGAAAAGGTGCAGAATGAGACTAAACCACTTACAACATATTATAAACTCTCATCAATATTGTGGAAATAATTATTAGTTCCCCTAAAAACACCCAATTCATCCTGGCAAAAATAAGAAATACATTTCCTATCAAGGAGGCTTTGAAGACCAGATTTCCTGAGCATCAGAGTAAAGACTCAAGAATCTGCAAGAGACAAAGCTGTGTCTGACTATGTTAGACTCATCTGACCTGTCTTTCTCAAGGATATTTCAAGTGACCTGTTTTAGAGGTATTGAAGGCTGTGTACCAGGAGTGAGTGTCTGTAGCAATTTCTTAGCTAAGGTAAGAAACATTTCTTTTTTTTTTTTTTTTTTTTTTTTTTAACAAGTATCATATGTGACTGTCAAGTCAGGAATCTGTATCCCTACAAGAGGTCTCTTTCCAGACACATCCAAAGCATCACCTGGTAGAACTGCGTCCCAATAAAGATGGTTCTCCCATATCTGGGCTCATACACCGAACACAGCTGAAGTGGATGTGTGACTCCCAGTTCATGGTAGCCTGAACATCTATACCAGAGGAAGACAGAAAAGAAGTAAATTGTCTGAGGAATAACAAATGGCCACTGCAGGTGTGCCAGCTATTGGATGAGATGCAGATTTAGCCCACAAAGACAGCAAGAGTTTTCAGGTAAGTTATATTTTCATTCTAGGAACTATGGAAGACAGACAAGCAGGATAGGGATAAGCAATATTGTTGTGACAGAGAAGAATGCTTAAGATGTGGCTAGGATCACTGGAATGAGTAGGTTAGAAAGTAAGTTGTCCAAAAGGTTACATAAGCAACTTACTTAAACCTACCCCTAAAGATAAAGTCCCACAAAACACTGAAATGCACAAGTGGTGCACTAACGTCTTGTCAGGAACCTTTTAAGAATAAAGTTAGTCTGACAGAAGTAAACTTTAGGAAAGATGTCACTGCATGAACACTCAAGATATATGCCCAATTAATGCACAAACAGTACATTAAAATCCTGTCAAAATCCATAACATGTAAATTTAGATTGGTAGAATAAATGTCAGGTAGGTTATCACTGAGCGAACAAAAGTAGTACATACCCTATAAATGTAGAAGCCATATGTTGAATCACATCAGAACTCCTTTGATATAAACTTTGTCTAACATGATAAATGGCAGATAAGTTAACACGTGTGCCCTCATAGGTTTATAGGTTCATATTAACAACCACAGAGTCTTTACAAGCCTAGACATGCAACCCAACCCATTATTGTACCAGACATCCTATATGGTATGGTATGTTTCAGGTAGCTAAGGATTATATGTGGGTATGTTAGTTGGGATTTATTTATTAACTGCCGACCATTGTCCATCAGAGACATGGGGGACAGAATGGGGGTGAGTTTCCAATTTCCCATCCAATGATCAAGGTTTCTTTAGATCAGGTCAGGAATGAAGTCTGCTTCGCATAGACAGGGAGATTATTCCATAGCACGGGATCCTTTGAGACACACATTGGTCTCCCAAGAAGGTTCTGTTTATGTTACAGACAAAGTTCAGGTCCTTGAATCTATTGTTTCTGGTGTTACTTGTCTTGCAGATGTGCAAGAAATCCATTAGAGCTGGATCCAAGGAAACATTATATGCTAGGCATAGACTGCCTCTCAATAACCTGTAAGAGGCTGAGTACAGACATAGGAACTTAAGGCGATCGGTGTAGGATGGGGGTATTCATACCCTGGATTCTCCTGGTGAGGAACCTTTGAGGGCATTTCAGTTGTTGTAAGTACCTGGCTAGGTACATGCCAAAGGGGACACTGAACTCAATGATAAATCTAATAAGGGCTGAGTAGAGTGGTATTATTATTTCCTTGGATCTGGGTGCCATACCCTTGCTTATGAGCTGGGCGACACAGAATGATTTTCTTAATATGTTGGCTACATTTTGGTCAAACACCAGATTACTGTCTACATATGTTCCCAGATCCCTAACTATTGGGTCAACTCTTAGGGGTGTTTTATTGATGAAGTAATTAGCATGGGTGAACACTTTCCCATTTCTTCGCATTGAGTTTTAATCAAATCCAGTCATTTCTTTTGTGTTAGAAGCTCTTGTAGAATGTTGGTGGCATGGGGTGAATCTATGATAGCACTCAGTTTATAGTCATCTGCAAACTTGGTGAGCCATTGACCTTTGCCAGTAGCCTTGACTTCTGAGAAGTAGATGCCAAATAGGAGTAGGCCCAACACAGAGCCCTGAAGTAGTCCACTGATGACCAGCCTTCACAAATCCTGACTTCTATCTAAGAGCCAGCTGGCAATCTAGCATTTTATTTAGGGATTTATGCCTAGTTTTGAGAGTTTGTCAACAACACCCAAGTCTGGTACTGTATCAAATGCCTTGGCCAGGTCAAGATTAGTGGTATACACCATTTTCCACTCATCCAGAGCCATGGTGACCCTCTCAAAGAAGTCTACCAGGTTAAGTAGGCAAGACTTTCCTTTTACAAAGCCAAACTGGGATGGGTCCAGAGACTGTAGGTTACCAATGTTCTTGTTGATCATTTCCATAATAATTAATTCCATGGCTGTGCATATGAGACTTGCCAGACTGATAGGCCTGTATTTCCCGGGGTCAGTTGATGGTCCACCCATATGAAGAGGGATGTCAGTTGTAGCCCTCCATTCACCTGGCACATAACCTGTTTTGAGGCTGTAGCTGAAGATTGCTACAAGTGGTTCTGCTAGGTCATGTTTTAGTCTACTTAGAAGGCAGCCAATGATATTGTCAGGGCACAATGAAGCAGTGTTTCTGGCCTTAGTGAGCACCTCCAGGACCTTCTTTCTGTTGATAGTTGGGGAGAATATGCTAGAAGGGATTTCATACTGGGTAGTGAGGGGGGAGTTGGGGGGTGAAGTTAGAAAGACATTTATCAGCTAGTAGATTTGCTATATCACCCAGGTCAGTCAAGGCTGAGCCATTTACCACCAGTTCTGGACACTGTGGAGTATTACTTTTTAAGATTCCTGACAGTAGCTTAAAGAGGGCCTTGTGATTGTCCTTAACTTGGGAGGCCATTCTGACCTTGCAGTTGGCCATGTTGGACTTTATTAGACTTCTTACTTTCTTGATTAGTTAAATCAAAGAACTCTTGTCTCTAAGAGAGTTGCTGTTTCTGATTTTAGCCATGGCTTTTTTCTTTTGTTATGTAGCCTGTTAAGGTAAGGATTCCAGCAGTGTGGTCTCTTTTTAGTGGTAAATCTGGGCTTACTTCTGGTAGGTATGGCAGCCTCAATGCTGCCATTTACATGATTGTACAGCATTTCTGTGAATATTTCTACATAGGTAGTTAGTTGTGTTCTCGGGGTTTGTGGGAGCCATGGATTTTGACAAATTGTCACTTAATAGGATGCAGTTTGCTTTAATATAGTTGCAAACTTACAGATTTAGTTGGGTTTTCTGGGTTGAATTTTATTTCAAAGGAGACAGCTTTGTGGTCAGACCTCACCAATAAGGATATGGCATGGGGCGGGGGGAGGTGCAATGCTCTCCCACTTTGGTGAGTGCTAGGTTCTATATGTTTAATCCTTTGGTTGAAGAGAGTACTCTCTAGTTCAGGGTGTTTGTGTTCATGAAGTTCAGGAAATACTGTTCCTGTGCGTTAGAGGCAGTGTACATTTCCCAGTCTACAGAGGGCTAGTTAAAGTCTCCCAGGAGTAGGTATTTGGTTAAATGGTGAGCACTTGTAGTAGGTCTAGGTAAGAGTTGTGAGCTTCATGGGTCATAAAGGATGACTTATAGCTGGCCAGTACATGGTAGAGAACCTTGTCTATGGAGACTTGGACACAGATGAACTCCAGGGCATCATCCTGTTTAACCAGTCTAGAGTTGTATTTGCTGCTAACATGGAGTGAGACACCCTTTCACCCCTATTTGTGTTGCTGTTGGTTTACATGTGTGGAAGGCACTGTAGCCTTCTACTGCCACAGTACTTTGTGCAGCTTTAAACCAAGTCTTGAAAAAGCACAGATGTCGACATTCTCCAGAGGGAAGAGAGCTTGCAAGGTAAAGAGTTTATATTTAGAATCCTAGCATTCAGCAGTACCACCTTAACCACCTTAAGATTGCTTTGAGCTGTTTTAGGGAGGTTTTTTTGTTTTTGTTTTTTTTGCTATGTTGGTAGTTTTTTTATTTTGACATTGCCTAAAAAAGGCTGTAAGGGGATAGATAAAGTTTTAGTCAATATCTGAAAGCCCTGGGGGATGAGTGCAGACCATCCTTAGTAAAGCAAAGTGGTTTGTTAACCACATCCTCCCATGCTGATAGATACTGGATTCCCCTGGAGTGACAACAGAAACTAAGGCAATTATTAAATCACTCATTTTCTGTTCATACTGTAGCATCATCCTTGGAGAAGGAATAATGCTGCTCAATGCAAGGCATGTACCTCTCTGTGACACATATACACAAGAGATCCATAATATCTCTTTTCATAAAATCCAGTGTGCATCAGGTCATTTACACCAACATGGACTATGATAGAATCACATTGGTACCTGTGGTGCAGTGACTTTACCGCTTGCGTGATATTATGGATCCTAGCTCCAGATACATACAAACAAATATATCAAGCACATACATTAACGCCCTTCTAGTCTGCCAATATACCAGACCAGTTTTTCCTATAAGTGTCAGGCTGTTCATAGGTAGGTAATAGGCTATCACCTCTAGGGCCTATACAAGCCTAGCCATGACGATTCCCTGGCTATAGCTTCCCAAAAATATTTACTTTCCTGGACCCCTGTCTAGCAGGGCTACTGATGTGATCCCCGGGGTGAATTTCCTATCTCCCATCCAATGGTCAAGGTTCCTCTTGAAGAGGGTCATTGAGGCGCTCTGCCTGACATGTACAGGCAGCCTATTCCAGAGTATGGGGAGTCTCTAGGTCAGGAATCTATCCCACCAACATGTTCTATTCATCGTGATGACAAGGTTAAGATCGCTGAAGCGTGTGGCTTGGAGGGATTGGGATTTCTTTAAGCGTAGCATGTCCAACAACTCTGGGTTTGACATGGACTTGTATGTTAGGTAGAGATCGCCTCTGAGTAGGCGATATGTGACAGAGTATAGCTAGAGTTTCTTTAGACGGTCAGCATAAGACATCTGCTTTAGGCCTGTGATTCTTTTTGTGAGGTATTTCTGCAGCCTTTCTAGTTATTGTAGATGTCCTGTGAGGTACATACCAAACAGGGCATTGTATTCTATAATGGGTCTAATGAGGGATGAGTACAGAGGGACAATGACCTCCTTTTTTGTTCTTAAAAATATCTAAACTAGGGCTTGCTTTAATGTAGTTTGTAGCCCATTCCATGCATTAGCTGCTCTCTCAGAGAACTAATTTGTACACTTCCTGTTCCTAATAATCTAATAATCTTCTGCATAGATTGTCTGATGATTGTCTACTACTTTTTGATAATCCCAAACATTCCCAGAGATAGTTCTCTCTAAATGCCCTATATACCTGAATAAGATTTCCTATTAAATATCTATAAGCTACACTGTACAAGTTTAGATATTTTAGTCATTCATAATAACTTAAATTTTCACATCCATGGATGCTCTTGGTATATTTCTGCTGTACTCCTTCCAGTTTACTCAAGCTTATTTTCTTATATGGTTTCCATATCGTTATTCTATACTTAAGTTTGGCTATAATGTAATAAACAAACAATGACTTCATTTCTGATTTCCTACACTTTATAAATCTTTTCATATATCCTATAATTCCATAACTATCATTAACCAATTGGTTGATATAATTAGAAAAACTCAAAACTGGATCTACCTATATACCCAGGCCCTTAAATGAATCTACAATTTCAATAACTGTGTGCTATATTAAATATTAACCTTTCATCTTATGTCTCCCAAATCTCATATGCTTATGTATTTATCAGTATATTATTTTCCTGTGCTCAGATAGTCAATTTAATCAAGTTCTTTTGCAGATGCCCTATCTGTAACACATGTAATTAGTTCACCTAATTTCAGGTCATCTTGCATACAGACTGTAGAACACCTCAGATGAAAAAGATAGGTCTGAAAGATACAATCTAAACAAGTAAGGGCCTAGGACAGAGCCCTGTGGGATACCCTGATTGTAACCAAGAATTTCACCTTTCCGGTTGCTGTATAATACTTGTCATGTCCTACTTGTAAGCCATGCAGCTATCCATCTTACCATCAGTAAATCAATAGCTAGCTGTTGCAGTTTATTAATCAGTGTTTTGTGTATGACCCTGTCTAATGCTGAAGTTAAAGCTACATAAACTACATCATAGCACAATTTCTCATTCATAGCTTTTATTATATTGTTATAGAACATCATGTTACAGGTGGGAATATATTTATTTTCACCATATGCATACTGATGTATGGTGTCAAGTCCCAACCTTTCCAGTTCTAACAGTAACTTATCCAGTATTACCTTCTCCATTATTTTTCCACAACATGCAAAGTAGACTTAAGGATCTATCTGACTCTAGGTTTGTTCTACTTTCCTTTCCCTTAAAAAACAGGTTTTATAAGCACATCTCCAATCCTGAAGAATCTCCCCATATTTATAAGACCTGGTATATAATAGATATAATGGTACTATAAGTTCTTGTAAAGTGCTCTAAGGTCATTATTACTTATTACATCTCCTCCCAGTGCTTTGTTTGGATTCAGTTTGCATAGTTCTTTTTCAACATAATCTATTTTGATTCCAGTATCTGAGGTTACCTGGACATCACTAGAACAACTTATCTCCCCCTTTATGGAGCCAAACTATTTCACATAAGATTTTGTAAATATATCTATAATCTATTGTGTCTGAGAAAAAAAAATAGAATCTACACTTGGTTTATCAATTTGTATGTCTTTACTTCTTCCACATCTTATGTATCTATAAAATGGCTTCCTATTATGCTCAATATCTTTATATACATTTTCTTCAAAGTTTTCTTGACCCTGCCTCACACTATGCTTAATTTGTTTGTCTAGCTTATTTCAGTTTTCAAAGTTGTAGTTCAACCTGTTTTCCATTTCTTATATTTTTTGTCTCACCTTAATCAGGTTCTTTTTCTTATGGAAATATATCCCCCTGACATTGAATACGTAGATCCTGATGTTAAACTTTTTTTTTTTTATTATATTTTACACTCAAACAATTTCTCTTTCAAAACTTTTCACATTCCTTCTGCAGTTTTTCCACTGAAGGTTTCACTCCACATAGGGACTGTTTTGCTTCCATACAATCTACAATTAATCTTCTGTGTAATGGTTTAGATTTCAGTTTGGTAGAATTATCTAGCAACAAATGAACCTTTATAATCCCATGATCACTGCACATCAGTGATTGTAACACTTGACATGAAGCAACAGTAATTTGTTTAGGAACACAAACAATGTCTAGTATGTTCCTTTCCCTTGTAGTTTTTTCTTTTCTTTTTTTTTTATAATCTGAAGCAATTGTTCATGAACATACACTATGAATATAATGTTGTTGAATCAATATTATTCCAGTCTGTTTCTGGTAAATTTAAGTCCCCAGTTACTATTATTCTTCCCTCCTATGTTTCATGCAAGAAATGCATGAATTCCTCTAGGCCATCAGCACTTGACTTTGGTGGTCTATACACTCCAACAATTGTTATATGTTCCAAGGTTGTCTTTATTATAAGGCACCTAATCATTATTTTCTCCTGATGGTGAGAGGAGTATCTGTGTGTCATACAATAGAATCCCCCTATGACAAAAGTAGTAGGTAAAGTGTTTCTTGCCTTATGGGCTTTGTTCTTGGAGGATCATTGAGTGTAAGCTTATGGGTAGTGTTAGGTATTGTTTTTAGTGTGTGCTTTAGTGGTTGCTGAGGACTGGTCTTGTATTTTGACGGCTTAGAAGGTCTATTAGGTTTGGAGAGGTTTATTTTAAGTATTCCAGCATACAAAGGTCTATGTGTGTGGTGAGCGGCATGTATGAAGGATAGAGTGTGTGTGTTTTTGACAACCTTGTTTGTAAGCGAGAGCTTTGCCTCCAAGGAAGTTATGTATATAAATGTCTCACACACCATGTTAGTCTCTTTAAGTTTAAAAGGTTGTCAGAGTACATGAGAAAATTGTTACATTGTCTCAAGATGCCCATATCTACCAAGATGACCAAAGAGAAATTAGAGTATTGCAAATCCATGTTGTCAGTACCTGTATTAGGGTTTGGCTATTATGGTTTATGGTCTTGGATTTACAGGGGTCACCTGAGTGGTGTCTAGGGTGAAGGCTTGATATTAGACAGTGCTATGATATTAATGCTGTATGACACAGTCTAGCTGCTCTAAGCTTTGCTCCATGCAAAGCTTTTATGTGTTATGGGTTCAAATCCTAAGTGCTAGCTTTATAGGTCTGTTACTACACAGGGTAATGCTAACCACCACTGAGTAGTAAACAGTTCCATAAAAACATACTTAATTTGCAGCAGAGAGAAAAAGCTGAAAACTAATTCCCATGTCCTCTGGCCAATAGATGACTATATTTTAAGCTTCCTGGAGTTTCTCCCAATTCAGAGAGACCAAGTAAATACCCTCTGCCACAAGGTGGATAATTATGGAACTTCTTAATGTAAAAACACAGCAAAAGTAGCTTTCAAGTACAGATTAACACCCAACTAAGTCCCTAAAAAGCATTCTGGCTGATGAAACAATCTCAATTTAGGCCTCATTGTGAGTTTCCCAACTCAAACTGACCAGGCTACTTTACTACTGTCACTAGAATATCAATGCTGGTATTCTTACTGTAAAAACGGATTTTGGTTAGCCAAAAGTGAAAATGTACCTACTGGCTACAGTAAGTAAGTGTAACTTTAAGCTTCCTTGTGTGTTCATAGGTTCATAGGTTCATACTAGGCTATCTGCCCAAGGGCATTTATAAGCCTAGCCCATAGTTATGTGGCTTTGAATAAAAACTATGCCTATAATTTTTCTGTGCCTCTGTCAAGCAGTGACACTGAAGTAATCCCTGGGGTATATCTGCGATCTCCCATCCATTGGTCAAGATTCCTCTTGAACAAGGCCAGCGAGGTGCTCTGCCTCACATGTACCGGGATTTTGTTCCACAGCATAGGGAGTCTCTGGGTGATGAATCTGTCCCTCCAGCACGTTCTATTTATAACCGTGTCAAGGTTTAAGTCTCCGCCTTGTGGTTCTGAGGGATCTAGATTTTTGAGGTGAAGCATATTCATCAAATCTGGGTTTGACATGGCCTTATATGTCAGGCACAGGTCACCTCTGAGCAAGCGGTATGAGACTGAATAAAGCTGGAGTTCTTTCAGTCGGGCAGCATAAGACATATTTTTGAGACCCTTTATCCTTTTGGTGAGGAACTTTTGGGGCCTTTCAAGCTGCATCAGGTGTCTGGTCAGATACATTCGAACGGGCATTGTACTCAATCATAGGTCTAATGAGTGATGAGTACAGGGGCGATGACCTCCCTTGATCTAGATGTGAATCCCTTCATGATCAGGTGGGCGATATAGAAGGTTTTCCTAACTACTTTAGCAACATGAGTGTCAAACGAAGACTACTGTCAACTTGGGTCCCCAGATCCCTGATGACTTTTCTGTGCTCAGTGGATTGTCACCTATATGGTAGCTAGGGGTAACCTTGTTTTTCCCAAGGGTATGACTATGCATTTTTGGCGTTTAACTTCAGGCCATGGCTCTGGCACCAGTTATCCGTTTCTGTGAGGCCCTTCTGGAGGGATATCTGTGTCAGATGTGTTTTCGACTATGGCCCAGTTTGCAGTCATCTGCAAACTTTGTCAGTCATAACCCTCCTGTGTTTGCTTGTACTTCAGAAAAGTAGATGCCGAACAAGAGTGGACCCAGGACTGACTGTGGGACACCACTTGTGACAGGCTTTGAGTCTGACATGGCTCCAGCAACTCTGACCCTGTGGGTTCTGTCGCTTAGCCAGTTTGCAACCCATCTTGTGATGTATGGGTTTACATTCAAGCTGATGAGTTTTTCGATGATACCTGAGTGGGGTATTGTGTAAGGCCTTTGCCAGGTCGAGGTAGGCTGTATGGACTGCCTTTCCTCATCAATGGCCTTGGTGACTGTCTCAAAAATGTCAACCAAGTTTAAGAGGCAGGATCTGCCTTTGACAAAGCCAAACTGGGTTGGATCCAAAGTCTGCAAGTTCCCTATGTCTTTATTTATGAGTTCCATTATGATCCTCTCCATGGCTTTGCAGATAAGGCTTGTCAAGCTAATGGGGCGGTAATTTCCAGGGTCTGTGGAGGCACCGTCCTTATGAAGTGGGACCACAGTCGCCGTCGCCACTCCTTGCACGTATCCTGAGGTGAGGCTAAGATTAAACAGCTGTCCTAACTGTGGGTTTAATTCCTCATTGAGTTCATGAAGCACACAGCCGGGGACACCATCCGGTCCCATGGATGCTGTGTTTTTGCCTTAGTGAGGGCAGTTCTCACCTGGGCGTTGGAGATGTTTGGGGGGCTACAATCCTCTGGAATAGATATCTCTCGTTTTGGGGGGGAGAAGTTTGCACTGAACCTGTCAGCCAGTATGTTAGCAATGTGTGTAGATTCAGTAATTTTCACATCATTTTGAACTAATTCTGAGCATATCTGGGAGTTTCCTCCTAGGTTTCTAACATAGCTAAAGAAGGCCTTATGATTGTCTTTAGAGTCCTTGGCGATTTTTCTCTCAAAATTTGCCTTTGATGATTTTATGAGAGCTCTTAGTTTTTTACTTATAATGATCAAAGGTGTCTTACCTTTCAAGGATTTTGCTCTATCTTGTAGTAGCTTCCTCCTTTTGTTGTAGAGCTTGTTTATGGCTGGGGTCCACCAGACTGGACGCTTGCCTTTGGTACAGAGAGTCTTAGTTTTGTTTGGGATTGCCTGATCCATGCAGTCCTGTAGGTGCTGGTAGAAGGCATTTGATTCAGCGGTTTGAGTAATGTTTACCACTGGCTCAGGGGCCTTAAAGGAGACCACACTAGTTTTTAGAAGTGTGAAATCAGCTTTTGAGAAGTTTTTCACTGTGGTCTTTTTGTTTCAGGTGGGGCGGGATGAGGACCTCCAGCGAGATTAGTTTATGATCTGATCTCACCAGTGAGGGGTATACTTCCGGTGTTGAACATTTTGATCCCATGTTCGTGATGATGAGATCAAGTATGTTTTCACCTCTTGTGGGGATGGTGACTAGTTGTTCCATGGCATTTGAGTTTATGAACTCCAGGAATCTTTGGGTTAGAGTGTTCGGGCTTGAGTAGTGTTCCCAGTCTATATTAGGGTAGTTGAAGTCACCTAGTATGATGGTGTTTGGAGATACATTTATCCCCTCCAATGTTTTCAGGAAGGCCATGTGAGGTACCTGAGTTTGAGAGGGTGGCCTGTAACATGCTACAAATTGCAGAGCAGTCTTGCCTATGGTTAATTGCACCTGGATGGTCTCCGATGCATCGTGCGTTGCCACCAACCTTGAGGTGTGGGTGTCCTTTATGAATATGGACACCCCCCCTCCTTTCTTGGTGTTGTCCGGATTTTGGGGCGGAACGTATGATATGAGGTGAAACCTGTTAGTGCTGGGGTGCTCTCAGGAGCCTTGAACCAGGTTTCTGTCACAGCACAGACATCGATGTTCTCCATATTGAGAAGGGCCTCGAGTCGTGCATCTTGAGATTGAGACTTCTGGCATTGAGCAGCATTACCCTTAGTTTTTTCCTTTTTGGTGTTCTAGGGTGGTAGGTTTAGAATTTGAGCCTTGCCTAAAAAGGCACTATGGGGTGGCAAGAGCCTTTGCCAATATCCGAAGCCCAGGGTGACAGGTGCAAGCCGTCCCTTGCAGCGTGGCTTGTCCAGCATGTCATCCCAGGCAGACAGACATTGGATCCCCTTTGAATGACACCAGAATTTAAGCCAATTATTAAAGCTGATCATCTTATCACTGTATTGTGGCATCATTCTAGGTGAAGGTAGGATACTGCTCAAGGTCAGGGTCATACCTGCCTGGGCTACATAATCAGAGAGCTCCTCGACGTCCCTTTTCATGTAGTCCCGGTCGTTGACACCAGCGTGGACAATGACTGAGTCTTGTACCTGCTGTTGAGAGACCTGAGTGCTTGCGTTATGTGGCGGATTCTAGCGCCCGACAGGCAGCTTACTGTGACCTTCTCCTTACTCAGTCTGGTGAGCGGGACGTCAGTGTGTCTGACTATGGAATCACCAATGACAAGTGTGTCTGGCATTTTGTTTGGCCTTAAGGGCTGTGACTGTTTGACACTCTGACTGTGTGGTCTATGTGTTGCATGTGTTGGGTCGTGAGGTGGTAGTTGTTTGGGTGTCTGCTTTGGTGGCCTCTGCTGTTTTGGTAAATTTTTGATCAGAGCCTCCGAGTATGTCTTTGTGTGAGTATGTGTATGATTTGAAGTTGTGATGGTACCATGTGTGACTGGGTATGTATTGTGTGTGGTTGCCTTCTCCTCCTGTCTGGTCTTGCCAGTCCTATGTTGAGAGAGCTCAGCCTCCAGTTTGGCCGTATAGTTGCATCTCTCGCATGTATTTGTGTTTTGTGGGAGAAGGAGAGGATTGGTACATGAGGCAATTGTAACATTGCCTCAATATTCCCAGGTTCACCAGTTGAGCTGGAGAGGACACTAGCAACTGATCCCTCGACATACTAGAAGTAGTAGATAAAGAACTTTCAAAGGACTCCGGGGGAAGTGGGTTTTAGGCTGGTGGGGTACTATCTATAATAAGAGTGCTTTATCAAGGTGCAAGTACTGTAGGAGTAAGTGCTAGGCTTTACAGATAGAGAATAGTCTACTTGGGAATCAAGTAGAGATGAACTTTTCAGTTATAGGATATGCTGGTTAGATCAGCAGTACAGTTTAGCGTGTTTTATAGCAGGGGGCTGAAGGGAGCTAGGAATTGGCCCAAAACGACTAATGGACTACTAGTTTCTGGCTGAAACTTCACCAAATCGGACTTCACCAAATCCAGTCTTCCCGACACAGACAAGCTGGACTACCTTTCTACTTCTCTGTAGAATTGCAGTCCCAGCCTTTTTAATGTAAAAACACACTTTATATAGACAAAAGTGAAATGGTATCAGAAACAATTCAAATAACTAGCTACAACAAGTAATTCTCACTTTAAACCTCCCTGTGCATTTTCCAACTCAGAATGACCAGGTTACTTTACTACTGCCACTTGAATAGCAATTCCAGTCTTCTTAATGTAAAAGCACTCTTTGGTTGGCCAAACGTGAAAAGGTGCCAACTAGCTATAAATTATATTTATGTACTCATCATAACTCTGCATCTGTGTTGTCTCGGCTCTATCCTCGGCCACTCTACAGATTTTAGACTCTAGTGCTTGAGCTCCTCCTGTTACCCACAGCCCCCAAACTACTTGTGAATTACCTCGGATCGAGTTTGCTCTCAACTTATTCAATCACGATGCCAAAAGTGGGAAAGGCAGCTAATAGTACATTCTGAATAAGAAGAACAAAAGGTAAAAAAAAAGTGGGAAACAGAAAATAAACCACAGAAAGAAACTCCGGATCTCACACAGCAAAAGCTAGCCAGAAATATCTCTCAAGTCATACCAGGGTCCACACATAAGGGGAAGGGGGAATGGAAGGAGGGAAGTTGAGGAAGGACAAAAACAGACAACACAGATACAGAGTTAAGGTGAGTACATAACTATAATAGCTGATGCTGCTTTTTTAGTCCATTCATCAACTGATGGGACAGAGCTCCCAGTTACAATCATCTTGGGTGGTCCTCAAGGAAGGATATTCTGGAGTACTGCAGAGCCAAAAGCCACCATATTCCTAGATAATATGTCCAACTTGTAATGAGCTATAAAGGTATGAGCATTGAACCATGTAGCAGCTGTACAGATGCTACCTATAAATGCTTTAGACCAAAAAATGTGGTCATAGACCTGCTGGAGTGTGCTTCAGGATGTTTTGGTAATGACAGGCCTTTGTTTTTGTAAACAAAGATGATGCAGTCAGTCAGCCATCTGGCTAGAGACATTGCTGTGCCAAATTTCACTTTAGAAAAGGATACAATTTTTTCTGATTTCCTGAAATCTTTAGTCCTGTAAAAGTAAGACCCAAGCTGCCTATGAACGTCTAGTAAATGAAGCATATATTCTCCTGTGTTGGAAAATTTTGGAAAGAAGACTGGTACGTTGATTGACTTGTTCAGGCTAGCTTCTAATACCACCTTAGGGAGAAAGAAAGTGTTAGTCTGAAGTGAAACTCGGTTCTTGTGAAAAATCAGGTAGTGCTCAGAATTTGGATAGCTGTCTAGGTAATGGAAACTAGAAAAAGTGTCTTCCAGGAAATACATTTTAACTTGGTTTTCGCTGACAGTTTGAAGGGGGTTGTGTGAAGGCCTGAAGAACTAGTGTAAGGTCCCAAGGAGGTACAAGATTTTTTGCTGGAGTGCGGAGCAATAATGCACACTCAAGGAAGGCTTTATATAACTTTAAGGAAGCTAAGGAAGAACTAGCTACACCAGTGTGAAAATTTGAGATGGCAGCCACTTACACCTTAACAGTTGAATAACTAGCCCCATCATTGAAGATGGAGGCTAGAAAATCAAGAATAGCTGGAATAGGCACTGAAAATGGATCTAATTGTCTCTCAAAGGCCGAAATAGAGATTTTTTTCCATTTACTTTTATGAAGTTTCCTAGTGGAAGCTTTTTGGGATGACATAAGTATGTGGCAAACAGGAGGGGAAAGCCTGGAAGTTCTAGCCATCACTGGAAGTGGAGAAACCATGTGATCAATTTGAGGGATAGTATGTCCAGGTGAGGCAGCCTGAATAGATAATACAGAGGGTCCTGAAGAGGATCCAACACCAAGGGGGGAGGGGGTAAAGAAGATGAGGCCAAAGGAAAGGGAACCATACTTGGTGAGCCCAGAATGGAGCAATGAGCTTTCTGAATAAACTTGGGGATAAAAGGAGTGGCAGAAAAGGTATAAAGCAGACCAGAGGGCGTTTATGAACTAGAGCATCTCTTATTGACTCTCCACCAGGGGAAATGAGGGCAAAGTGCCTGCAGCAATTGGTGTTTATGGGACAGGCAAAAAGGGTGTAGCACTGTTGACCCCACTGGCAAAAAAATCATGTCCACCACTGATTGGTTGAGAGACCACTCACGCAGGACTAAAATTGACCTGCTCTGTTTGTGTGCTAGCACACTGGTTCTTCCTGGAATATGCATTGCCAATAGAAAGTGGTTGAACGAGATCACCCATTGCTGCACTCTCATTGCCTCCCTGTAAAGTCAATAAGGTCTGGTTCCTTCTTATTTGTTGATGTACCAGGCTACTGACATGTCGTCTGTCTGAAATGTAACCATCCCTAGACAGAGAACATCTTGAAATGCCTGCAACACATAAAAGAACGCTCCCATTTCTAGGACATTGATGTGAAGGTTGCCTTCCATCTGAGTCCACATGCCTTAGACTGTCCTTCACAAGTAATGCCCCCCCACTCCAACTGGGAGGCAACCGTAGTCACTGTGCCTTTGGGGGGGGAGGAAGTATGAAGGAGTGGCCCTGGGAAACTTCCACTGCAGGAATCCACCATGCTATGTGACATCTACAAACGGTTGTGATGCAAATGGGGGTCAACATTGGCTTTTCCCTTATTGACCACTGTACCGCTAGGGTCCACTGTAATATTTTTATGTGAAAATGCACCAAAGGAACTAGAACTATGGAGGCTGAGATGGAACCTAACAGTTGAATAACTAGTTTGCCTGGAGGTGAATGAAGAGTAAAGATGTGTAATGCCTGTTTCCTTAAGGTCTCCAATCTTGATTGAGCAAGGCTTCCACTTGTGATTGTGTGTCTAGACAGGCAACAGTGAACTCCAGAGACTGTGTTCGACAAAGCTGAGACTTGGGATAGTTTATGGTAATGCCTAGCTTTGAACAGAAATGGAGCAAGTGGTTCCTAGCTTGATTAGTAAAGGTTTGGTGGAAGCAGATAGGAGCCAGTCATCTAGATGCATAAAGTACAGTTGTGTACACTTACCATAAATGTAGATGTTCGAGTGTATTCACTGCTGCAGTCATCACACTTGGGTCATCTGCCTGCAGGTAGCCCTCAGTCGGCCCGAATATCAGAGACTTAGTATTTCTGCGTCAGATGCTGTCAATCCAGGACTGACGTCAGGTAGTCAGAGGTATAAAAACAGGCAGCCGATGCCATTACATCAGTTTTTCTTGCCCCAAATGTCAGGAGCCTCCTAAATAGGGAGCTAAGTTATGGTGGGGAACACACCACCAATAAAAAGTAAATACCAATATCAACACCCCTGAAAGGGGTTAGTAATAGCCATAGAGAGGAGAGAGAGAGAGAGAGAGAAACCAGGGGGCTGGAAGGAGGGAAACCAGGACTGCAACAGTGAATACACTTGAACATCTGAATTTATGGTAAGTGTACACAACTGTACTATGTTCTTTATGTTTCACTGTTGCAGCCATTACACTTGGGTAGATTCCCAAAGCTGAAAAAGGGTGGAAGCAGTCAAGAAGAGTTAGGGCTGGCTAGAAAGCCTTGCAGGACTGCAATTGCAAAACCTGCCCTGGATTTGGAAAAGATGAAGGTGTGTACACAACTCCAGGTAGCAGCTTCCAGGATGTCCCTGGTAGGGACTCCCCTGAGAAATGTTGTAGAGGTAGAAGTTGCCCTAGTGGAATGTGTTCTGACCCGCTGAGGGGTTGGTTTCCCATGGTGCTTGTAGCAGAAATGGATTCAGTGTGCTATCCATTTGGAAATTGTTTGTTTTGCAATGGCCTTGCCCTCTGCTCCTGTTGCAAAGTTGACTAGTAATTAGTCAGATTTCCAGAAGGGCTTAGTCCTATCAAGGTAGAATCTGAGCTGTCTGTGCACGTCCAAGGAGTGTAGGATCCTTTCCCCTTTATTTTAAGGCTTAGGGAAGAAAGTTGGCACATGGATGGATTGGTTGAGATCCACACTGGACACCACTTTAGGCATAAAGGAAGGGTTAGTCCGGAGGGAAACCCTGTCAGCATGGAAAATAATGAAGGGTCCCACAACCATAAGTGCTTGTAGCTTAGACACACTTCTAGCTGAAGTGATGGCCAGAAGCAAGGCAGTTTTCCAAGAGAGGAATTTTAACTCTGCTGATGCTGCAGGTTCAAAGGGGGGAAGCGTTAGCTTTTCCAGTACAAAGTTAAGGTCCCAAGCAGGGGTGGGTGCTCTCCTTGGTGGCCTTAAATTGTTTGCCCCTCTCAGGAACTGTTTGATAAGAGGGTGCTAGAAGAGAGGTGGCTCAGTGTTGTAATGAGCCGAAATAGCAGAGGCATGTATCTTAATGGAGGAGAAGGACAGGCTTTTGTGGAGCAGATCTGCTAAGTAATCCAGGATTAGAGGCAGGGAGGGCAGTGTTGTGTCCTCTCCTTTTGACTGAATCCAGGAGCAGTACCTTTTCCACTTATCAGCATAGGATTTTCTTGTACTGGGTCTTCTGGCTTCAAGAATGACGTCCAGCACCTGCTTGTTTAGGGTTACTGGGGGAGAATTCAAGGAATAAGCCAGGCTGCAAGATTTAGGGTTTGCAGTAGCTGTTCCCTCTGCTGAGAGAGCAGCGTTGGGTTCTGGTGTAGGTGCCAGGGTGGCCCCGGTGACAGGCTGCGCAGGAGTGGGTACCATTGCTGGCATGGCCAGTCTGGGGCAATCAGAATTGTCCTTGGTCTGTCCTGCCTTATCTTAAGTAATACACTTGATAGAAGGGGCAGAGGGGGAAAGGCATAGATTGAGAGATTTACCCACTGAAAAGATAGGACATCCACTTTCCAGGCCCTGCTGTGAGGATTCCTGGTGCAGAATTTGCTGAGCTGGTGGTTTCAGGGGGAGGCAAAGATATCCACCTCTGGGGTCACCCATTTCTGAATCAGAAGGTTGAAGGTGCTGGGCTCTAATTGCCACTCATGTGGGTCTAGGAGATTTCTGCTTAAGTCGTCTGCCAGTGAGTTTTGTTTGCCTGGCAGGAATTGAGCTTGCAGATGGACTTGCATGTCCAAGGCCATGTTCCACAGGGCTATGGCTAGCCTGCAGAGTGGGTAAGAGTGGGTTCCCCCTGCTTGTTGATGTACCACATAACTGTGGTGTTGTCTGTTTTTATTAGCAGCTGTCCTGGTGTGATTAGGGATCTGAAAGCTGCCAGACCATACTGCACAGCTAGCATCTCTTTTTGGTTGATGTGCAGATGAATTTGACTTGGGCTCCAGTGGCCCTGAATGCACTTGCCGTCCATGTGTTGATGCATCTGTGGTTAGGGTCTGGGTGGCGTGGGGTTGAGTAATGGGCAGTCCCTTGTTGTGGTTGCACGCAGCTGCCCACCAAAGAAACTCTGTCCTTAGACAGGGTATGATAGGAATGACAGTTTCCAGGTCCTGAGAATGTTGGCACCAAAGAATTTTTTAAGTACCATTGAAGATTCCTCATATGTGATCTGGCATATGGAATTAGTAGGACACGTGAGGCCATGAACCCTCGGGCCTGCAGGATGTTCCTTGCGGATAGCTGGGTTCTGGTGGCCATTTGAGTAAAATAGTCTGTTAGGTAGGCTTGTTTTTCTCATGTGAGGATTACCATCTGGAATGCTGTCTCCAAGCTTGCTCCCAGGAATACAATCTTTTGACTGGTGACTAGTTTTGATTTCTTTTCGTTGATGCTGTACCCCAGGGATGTTAGAAGGTTTTTTTACAAATGTCAGGTGCTGCAACAGCATTTCTGACTGTCCGCCTGAATAAGGCTCTGTGGGCTGTAGAGAGACCGAAGGGCAGAGCTCAAAATTGGTAGTGACTGGCTCTTATGCAGAAGTGGAGGTATCATCTTGAGCATTTGTCCATTTTTTATGTAGTAATATGCATCTTGAAGATCTGCAGAGCACATCCAATTGTCTTCTTCCAGAACAGGAAGGATAGACTGAACTGAGACCATCCAGAATTTCTCTGTTTTTACAAATTTGTTCAGTGTGCTGAGATCCAGAATTGGTCTCCAGTCCCCTGTCTTTTTTGGCACTAAAAGGAACCTTTAGTAAAAACCGGAAACTATCTGGTCTGGGGAACCATTAGGATGACTCTTTTTTGTAGCAGCTTTTGGATTTCATGTGCTGCTGTTTCCCTTTGACTGGGTGGAATGTCGGGTAACACCCTGGATGAGGTTGGACAAAGATGGAAGGGGATGCGATAGCCTCTGGATATTATCCGTTGTACCCAAGAATCGGCGGTTATGTTTCACCAGGCAGCAAGGTACAAGGAAAAATGACCCCTGACCACTTCCAGAGGTGAGCAGTTGGGCAACACTTCAGGAGCACTGATAGGGTTGGCCAGAGAAAGAATCTCTGGAACCCCGGTTTTGCGGACCTCCTCTGCCCTAAAAAGGGCGTCTTCCATTGGAGTTTCCCCCTCTGCCTCTAGGAGAGAACTCGGCACGTGCATTATGGAAAGAACCCTGTGATTTCCTATGCCACATCTTCCCACTCCTCTGATTTCTGGAGTGGAATCATTGAGGAGTGGAATGGCTGACACCAATGGCAGATAGGGTCTTGCCATCTTGTTCACACCTTGCCAGTGTACCTTTAACTTTAGGGCCAAAAGAAGAAGTGACCTCGATGTGGGCATTCATGAAGGAAGCCTTAAAGGAGTCCGCAAAGTTGCAAAGGCACATCCAGGCACATTGTCTGGACTCTAGGGTGGCTATCTGAGAAGCTACATTGTCATGGACCTCATCAGAAACAGCTCTTGGCAAGGTTTCAGAGAGCTGGTTGATAAGATCCCTCTGGAGCCTCGTAAAGTGTGCCAAATAGTTCAAAGACCTTATGGCGAAGGTTGATGAAGCAAACACATACTTCCCTAGTCTGTCTATTGCCTGGGACTCCTTCTTGGGCAGATGGACAGTTTGGCTCTCTTCTGCCAAATCTTTCTTAGTTGCAGCTGCCACCACCATGGCATCTACTGGAAGACCTCATGATCAATGGGGATGCTCAGCTGGGGCAATAAGCTTTTATCAGGCCTCTGCAGTATTGCTTCCAGGGTGTCAGGAGCCTTCCATGTGTGCTGAATGATGAGCTGGAAAAGCTCATTGGCTGACAGGGTAACCCCTGAGGTAGGGGGGCAGGCACAAAAGGCCTGCAGGAATACAGATTCCTCTGAGGAAGGATTAGAGGACTTCCAGTCACCCCTCAGTCTAAGGATCTCGAGGATGTCACCAAAGGACACCTCATCAGAGGGTGACCATGGGGATCCTTTCCCGTCATCAAAGTCTGTATCTTCAGTCAGTGACTCCTCAGTGGAGTCCATGTGCTTCCTCTTGCACAATGCTTTGCAGGGTATTTCCTCAGTGGGAGGTTCTGGGGAAGACTACAAAGAGGGGGTCTCCTGAGGAGGAGAAACCTGAGGCCCTTGTGCCCGGTGTCCGGCAGTTGTGGCTTGTGAGAGTTGCAGCACAGAGAGGGGAGAGGAATCCGACATGTGGAGTTTGCCAGCGAAGGCAAGAGCCCTCTCCATGGCCTGGAAGGCTGGACCACTCAAGGAGGGATGGGAGCCTGAAACTGAGCATGACAACCTTGGAAAATGGGGTAACACCCCGCCCCGAAATGCCGACCCCCAGACCAGGAGTCTCAGGAGGACTGTGAAGCATGAGAGAGGGAGGATTCCTGGAGGGTGCCATAGAAATAACTGGCATGGAACCAAGAAAGCCCTCCTCCACGGCATAGCCACTAGCCTGAGAAGAGCCTGATGCCCAGTGCACTGAGGGCCACAAGGATGACTCTGGTTCCAAAGTGAGATCCACTATTGGGGTCGGAGGGAGGGAAGTTGCTGTCTGAGTAATGGGCTTCGATACTTGGGTGGAAGTAGAAAAAGGAGTGTACGTTGGAGTTTGAGGAGATATATGTTCACATGAAGAAGGGAACATGGGTTTCAATGGTTGAGAGAGACCTCTGGCCACAAGCAACTGGACAACAAGTCAAAACACATCTTGCTCATAGACACTCCTGGTCGACCTCATAGAGAAACCTGAGGGTGATTATGGCCTTTCTAGAAAAGGACTACATTGGCTAACAGCAAATGGATCCAAGGAAGGAGAGTACTTGGTCCTTGTTAATTCAAGAGGTGCAGAGCCCGGAACCGAGGATGTCTGCACTGAAGAGAATGGTGTTGAAGTAGTCTGCGCCAATGATATCAGCGCCATAAAAGTCGAAGGTGTCTGTACTGATGGGTATGGTGCAGTCGAGGAAAGTGTCTGCACCATTAATAATGATGGTGCAGAAAAGGACTGCACCAAAGAGCATGTTGGTGCCGAAAGTGTCTGCACCATGGAGGATAGTAATGTCATACTTGTGGCCAAAGGGGATTGTACCAACGTTGCCGAAGGGGACTGTACCTGCATGGATGGTGCCGGTAAGGGCTGCAACAGAACTGTCAGAGCCATAATTGTCTGCACTGGGAACTCCAGTGCCAGTGTTGATATGGAGGACATGGCTGGAGAAAGAATCAACTGGGGCAGTGCCGAGCCTGGAGACGAAAGGTTCACAGGTGGCAGTGCCGAAGTATTAGTCATTTTCACCTTCTTATGAGTTGACTCCCTATGATCTCCAGAGGGAGATGAAGTGAGCGACCTCAATAAGGAAGAGGAATAATGCCTCTTATGGGGTTTATCAGGAGGGGGTGAGCCGTCCAACCCAGAGATAGCCTCACAGAAAGGAGATTTGAGAAAACCTTTCAGGATTAACTTGTTCTTTCTCTCGTTAAGAGTCCTGGTCAAAACATTTCTACAAATCCCACACTGGGGATCCACAGTTAGGTGGGAGACATTCAAACAATAGACACATAAGCCATGGCCATGGGAAAGCAATAACCTATGGCTACAATCCTTACACTGTTTAAAACTAACACTACTTTTCTTATCTGACATAATGATGTGGAGATGAGCAACAGTATCAAAAGGAAAAGGAAAGGCTATCCAAAAGGGTAAGAAGAGAGAAGGAAGAAGAATTACCAATGATGGTAATGAAGAATTACCTCAAAGGTAAGAAAAGGGTAATAAAGGGAAATAGACTAAAGGGAGAAAGTCTTAAGGATACGATAGGCTAGGAGAATAATACAAGAAACTGTTTGAAAAACTTTAAAGTAGAAACGATGTATAAACTTTCAAAAAATTTTACACTTAGCTGAAGAGAGTGGCTTGACAAGGCTGAACAGCAATGCGGCAAACGAGATCTGAGATAACAGGGAGCAGAGCATTCTGGGTAGGACCTTGGCTCGAGAGTTTTTGGCTGACGTGAGCTTGATATATGGCCGGCTCAGTTCCGAGGATGGAATCGATAACCCATCAGTAAGGAATGAACGAAGATTAACAACATCAGATCAGATGTTCAAAAGATTACTGCTGCAGTAGCCTTAGCTATATGGGTTATATCCTACTAAGGGTATAAAAGTTGGGCAGCTTCCAAAGCTTCAGGGCACCTTGCATGCAACCAAACTGTCAGTCAGTTTGAGTTGAATTGACTAAAAAGACAGGCTGGGCACCAAACCCATCAGAGCTTTCATGCCAACAGAGAGAGGGAGGCTGAGCCCTGAAAGGCCAGTGTTAGGAACAACAAAAATAAATGTCCACACCCTGGCATAAACAGCACACCCCAAAACAAGGAGGATGGGGAATGAGTATCTACAGCAGAAGTCATCATTTGAACATCTACTTTTATGCTAATTTTATTTACACAGTCATACTTTGTTCAGCATATTGATCACTCCTATACTAGCCTTAGTTATTTTAGAGATTATCATAACTTACTACATTTGGCAGGTGGAAGGAGAAGAGTCCAGGACTCACTTAAGAATGCTCCTTGCAAAGCCTGGTCTAGACCTACAGAAGGAATCAAGCTTGTAATACCATATAAACATATGCATTGCAAACCAAATTGCTGCTAATAGAACACTTCTAGAATCTAACCCTTTCCAAAAAGCCATAGATGAAGCAACGGCCTTGGTAGAGTGGGCCTTGACTCTGTCTGGAATAGTTTTGTTGTGGTGAGTATAACAAAAGATAATAAACTTAGACAGCCATTTGGAAACAGTCTGTTTTGACAAAAGTTATTCAATCATGTTACCTTCACAAGAAATGAACAATAGATCCAAAGAGCTAAAGATTTACTTCAGTCAAGATAGTACCGGAGTTGTATGTGGACATCCATGGTATGTAGTATCCTTTCTACCTAATTTCTAGGTTCAGGAAAGAAAACAGGGAGATGGATAGTTTGGTGTAAAGTAAACTTGCTACAACTTTAGGCATAGAAGAAGAATTAGCTCTCAAAGAAACCTTATCTCTCTAGAAAATGAGATGGGGTTGACTTGTCATAAGCACTTCAAACACAGATACTCTTCTTGCAGATTTCACAGCAATAAGTAAAACTGTCTTCTATGTTAGGAACCTCAAGTCAGCCAGATTAGCTGCTTCAAATGGAGCAAGTGTTAGCTTCTTTGGCACAAAGGAAGAGCCACTAGTTTTCTTGGAGGCCTGTTATGCAAAACCACTTTCAAAAAAAACTTTTACAAGAGAATGCACTGAAAGAGGAGGATCTGTGGGCAGATATGCTGAAATGGCTGATAAATGAACCTTGATGAAGTGAGATAGGCCATAGGATAGTATTTCACAGAAATATTGGAAAACCAGAGAACAACTAGCCCTGAATGGGGCCAGATTATGTTGCTGGCACCAAGTAGAAAACCTTTCCATTTCCTAATGTATGATTTTCTCATAGCAGACTGTCTTGTTTTAATTAGTACCTACTGCATGTCCTAAGTTAAACAGGTAAGGAAATTAACACCCTATCATCCAGGCAGTCAGTTGAAGTTGAATGGGGTATCAAACACACATAATCTTCTGCGAGGAGATCCACACTGTGAGGAAGCTTGTCGTAAGTGCCCTTGGATATTTCCAAAAGAAGGGAGAAACTCTGTTGCTTGCGTCAGAAGGAAGTCATCACAATGATCTTGGGGGACTACTTCTGAATCTTCAGAAGTAACCTAGAAAACATTGGAAAGTGTGGTAAAAGCAAACAGGAACATTCCTGTCCAGGGAAAAGAAAAGGCATCTGTCTTCCAGGCCTTCTTGCATACAGTCATGCAGCAGAATCTTGACAGCTGATTGCTCACAAAGGAGGCAAATAGGTCTGCTTGAGGAACTCCTCACAGATGGATCAAATTTTTTGGAAGACCCTCGATCAAATTTCCATTAGCGAGGGTCTGCCCTTATCCTGCTCAGCCTGAATGCCATACAATTTTGTTCTGGTGGAATGTAAGATGCCTCTAGAGGGAGACTGTCCTGTGAAGCTACATCCCAAGATAACATGGCTAATATGTAAAGGGGATATGACCTGGTTACCCCTGGATTGCTGATGTACTACACATGACTGTGGTATTGTGTGTAACAACCTTAAGTGGTCCTGAAGCACAAAGATGATTCAGACAGCTGAGTGCCTTGATCAGGCCAAACATCTTTTTTGTTATATTTATGTGCTTGCCTCTACCCTTTGTTTCCCACAAACCTTGCACTTTTATCCCTCCTGAAATTGCTCCCCAAACAAAGTCCAAAGCATTTATGGTGAATGATTGTTTTGGAACATAGAGGTAGAATGAGAGACCCAGATACAGGGATATTTGATGTTTCTGCCAACTGATTTCTCTTCTGACAAATCCCAGAACTGAGATCTGAAAAGATAAAGGATGTTGGTACTGGGACTAAACAGACTTCAGATACCATTGTAATTTCCCATGTGGAGTCTTGTCAGGGCTGTCACGAGAATCATAATTGCCATGAGACCCAAAATCCTGAGGTATTCCCTTTCAGTGACTGGAGTCTGAGTGGAAAAGCTTAGAAATAGATATAGATATAGCTCTGTTTTTACCTGTTAAAAAGTTCTTTGAACTGAGGTATCTAGCTGTAACTCCAGGAACACAATCCTGTGTGAAGGATTCAAAAAAGACTTTTGTATGTTATCTTGGAATCTCTTCTTGTGTAAGAAATCTCCCATCCAAGTGAGAGATTCCTGATACCTTGAAAAGACAATGCAAGGATAGGCAAGTCTTCTAAATATGGAAAAGTGTGGATACTCTGTAGCCTGCAATGAGCTATAACAGGATCTGGGTACTTTGGGAACACTCTTGGTGCAGTAGATTGTCCAAAGAGCGATGCAGGGAACTGATAATGTGATCCAAACACATAAAAACCTTAAGAAACACCTGAAGTCAGGATGAATAGGGATGTGATGATAAATGTCTTTTAAATCCAGTTTTACCAGGAAACTTGAATAAAGAAGGAGAGCTAACAGGTTGTGAAGTGACAGCATTTACAGCTTGAGCACTAGAGCAAACAGGTTTAGTAAAGAAAGATCAAGAACCGGTCTCCAAGCATTTTTTTTTCTTTTTCACTGAAAATATCCTTGAATAAAAACTTTTCTCAGCCTGGGAAGGAGAAACTGTTTCTTTCACTTCCTGGGACAGCATATCATGAAGGTGTAGGAAAATAAAAAAGTATGGTCTGGTGGATGAAGATTACCACCTGAAAAGAAGGGATTTCTTCCCACTGCCATCTGTAAACTTGATAAACGATCTTCATAACCCATTTGTCTGAAAATATCTGTTGCCGAAGAGAAAAGTGGAGATTCAGACTTTCTAGAAGAAAAAAAATGGACTGCCATTACAGGAGGAGTAGACAAGGTCCCTTAAATAGTCATTATGACGTGTTGAACTGTCCTTGGTTTTGGAGGGCTCCTAAATTTTTTTAGAACCCCCCCTTAACATTTCTTCTTAAATATGTTTAGTAGGATTTTGTGGAGGCTGGTTATTTTGTTTCTAGCCAAAAACTGGATGAGGGGTTAGAATATCTATAGAAAATTTAGAAATGGAGGGTTGGAAAATCTTACAGATTCCCTGTATCAGTTTATTCCACTCATCACACTTTTTGATAACCTCTACAGAGGTGCCAAAAACTAAATCTCTGTCCTAAGGAGAATTTAAAATCTCATTTTTCATATCATCTCAGAGGTTCTGAGAATGCAGTGGCCATAGAAGAAGTATTAATAAAGTCATACACACACTTTAAACAATGAGTTGTAACCTGTAAAATGACAAGAAATTAAACAATTTAAAGCAGATTGAAGAAAATACAACTGTGTAAGTGAACTTACCATAACAGTAGGTGTCTGAATGGGTCTACCTGAAAAGAACGAAATACCACATTACCAAAGATGAAATTAATGAGATGACATTGCCGAAACTGCACTTTCATGAATGACCGGAGTGCTGAAGGATTTCACAGAGTAAGTAACCAGGTGGAAAACAAGGGGAAATTGCCCTTTTCACTACTCTAGTGTGATCCCTGAGTTGATATAGTTAGTTGGGGGGGTGCAGCCCCCACATTGGGAAGTGTGGAGGGCATAGCCCCCCAACCTGGGTGGGTTGGAGTTAGTGCGGTGTGTTTTGTTGTTACATGTTGGCCAATCAGATACTTACCCTGTGAACTCTTTCAGCATTACAGTCATTTGTGAAAGTGAAGTTTCGGTGATGTTGTCTTGTTCATTTCGTCTTCAGTAATGTGGTCTTTCATTCTTTTGAAGTAGACCCGTTTGAATGAGCTACAGTAGCCTAAGCTACATGGGTTATATCGTGCATAGGATATAACAGCCAGACAGCTTCCAAAACTTCAAGGCACCTTCCCTGCACCCAAGCCATCAATCAGCTCGCTGACTAAAAAGACAAGCTAAGGCTACTGCAGCAGTGGTCAATATGATAAACATTTTAGTTTACAGTGCTTTGTAAAAGTACTCATAGAGGACCATGTTGTTGCTTCTAAAATACTTCCAGAATCCAAACCTTTCCAAAAGCCAGAGAAGATGCCAATGCCATGGCAGAGTGAGCCTTGACCCTGCATGCAACTGTTTTGTTGTGGTGTGAATAAAATAGGTGATATCCTGACACAACCATTTGGAAGTAGTCTGTTTTACATAAGCTGTCCTTCCTTCTTACCTTCACAGGAAATAAAGAACTGATCAGAAGTTCCAAAACATTTTGTTCTGTCAGGATGGTACCTAAGTTGTCTATGAGCATCCAAGGGATGAAGTATGAAGTAACCTCTATACCTTATTTTAATGTTCTGGAAAGAACACAGCGAGATGGACAGATTGGTTAAATGTAAACTCAAGATGCAACATTATGCATAAAAGAAGGATTATTTCTCAAGGTGAACCTTCATTTTTGGAAAATGAAATAAGGTTGATCCACCATAAGAGCTTGCAAGTGGGATACTCTTCATGCAGAGTTGACAACAATGAGTATGACTGTTTTCCATGTTAAGAACCTGAAGTCAACCTTTTGAACAAGTTTAGGTGGAGCAAGTGTTAATTTTTCTAACACAAAACTAAGATCCCAAGGAGGGGCAACTGTTATTTTTCTTTTTTTGAAAGGTGTCTTATGTAGAGACCCTTCCAAAAGTATTTTGACATGAGATTATATTGAAAAAGAGGGATCCATGAATAAACATGCTGAAATGGCCAAATGATGAACTTTGATAGCAGAGTATGATGGGCCATAAGACAGTAACTCACATAACTACTGTAAAACCATAGAAATACTAATCCTGAATGGGTGCTGGTTCTTTTACTGGCACCAATTAGAAAACCTTTTCCATTTGCTGATATATGTTTTTCTAGCAGCAGACTTTCTCACCTCCATTAATACCTGCTGCAAGTCCTCAGAAAAAAGGCACCTCAAAGGTATTAAAACACTATCATCAAGGCAGTCAACTGTAGTTATCTGGGGGTAGGATGCATAAAACACCCCTGATCTTGTGTGAGTAAATCCAGTCTGTGAGGAGGTCTGTAGTAATTGCCCCTGGCCAATTCCAAAAAAAGGGAGAACCATTTTTGCCTGGTCCAGAAGGAAGTCACCAAAAAGATCTTTGTGGAGTCCTTCTGTATCTTCAGAAGTACCTTTGAAATCAGTGGAAAGGCATATAGGAACATTCCTGTCCAAGGAAAAGACAAGGCATCTGTCTTTCACGCCTTTGCGTGGAGTGCTGGGACATAATTTGAACAATGATTTTTAGAGAAGAGGCAAACAGATCTTCTTGAGGAGTACCTACAGATGAATCAATTAAAAAAATGGATTCAGTTTCCATTCATGTCAGTATGCATTGGTCCTGTTCAATTTGTCTGCCACACAGTTTTCCTCTCAGGAATGTGAGGTGCCTGTAGAGTGAAACTGTGCTCTAAAGCAATATCCCAATCTGGTTCTCCCTTGCTCTTTTAAGTACCACATCACTGTGATGTTGTCAGTAAGTACATGAAGAGGTCCTAGGGACAATAAATGAGTGAAAGAGTTGAAAGCACTCATTTATGTTTATGTGTTTTGGTTTGTCTGTCTTTTTTTTGTCACAATGACCCTGCACTTTGATGCCCACAGACACTGCTGCCCAAGTAAAGCCTGAGGTATCTGTTGTGAAAGACTATTGTGAAGCAGGAGGGGAGAATTGGAGACCTCAATTCTGAGAAATGTTATATCTTCACCACATAATCTCCCTTTTTACAAATGCCAAGACTAGAACATGAAAAAGTGATGCTGGGACATAGACATTTCAAATATCATTGTATATTTCTCATTTGGGGATTTGCAAAAAAAATCATGCAAACAATGGATGCCATGAGATTCAGAATCCTGAAGAGTTCTCTTGCTGAGACTGAAGTTTGAGTAGAAAATCCCAGGAACAGATCTCAATATAGATCAATTTATTTTTTGCAGAAGAAAAACTCTTTGTACTGAGGCATCCAGCAGGCACCCACAGAAAAACAATACTGTGAGAAGGAGTTAGAAAGGACTTCTGAATGTTCTCTTGGAATCCCATCCTGAGTTGGAGAATCCTGACCTAAGAGGAAGATTCCTGACACTTTGAAAAAGACTCTGCAAAGACAAACAAGCCATCTAAATGTGGAAAAATATGGATAGCATACTGTCTGCAGTGGGCTACCACAGGAGCCACACTCTGTGAACACTGCTAAAGAAGGGAATAATCCAAAGGGTAAGGCAGATAAATAATAGTATGATCCAGTCATACAAAACCTTAAGAAACAACTAAAATCTGGATGAATGTGAATGTGATGATATGTACCTTTTAAATCTAAGGTTACTAGGAAACTCAAACGAGGAAGAAAAACTAACAGGTTTGTGAAGTAAAAGCATTTCAAACTGGTTCTGGAAGGAAAGATCCAAAACTGGTCTCCAAGAATCTTCTTTCTTTGGCACCAGAAACATTCTTAAATAAAATTTAAATAAAATTCTTCCCTGAAAAGAAGAAAAGGAGCAACTTCTGTTACACCCTGAGACAGCATATATTGTAAAACAGGAGGAAAGAGAAGTGCTTGTTCTGCCAATTGAGGAATGATCCCATGAAAAGGAGGAAGATCCTCACATTGCTTTTTGTAGCCTAGGTGGATCACATTAAAGACCCATTTGTCTGAAACAATCTGGTGCCAAACAGAGAAATGGAGATTCAGACTTTTTGGAAGAACTAAGAGACAGCCAGGATGGGATGAGAGGGAGATCCCACATTTAGTAAATTGATTTAGTTGACAGTCCTTTGTTCTGGAGGGTTTGTGATTTCTTTTTGAAACCTCCTTGTCATTGCTTTCTAAGGATCTGCTCACCAACATTCTGCTGGGATGGTTTATTTTGTTTTTTTTTTTGCTAAAATTAGATGAAGGAGAAAAGAATCCTTTAGAAAACGTAGAGGAGGGGAGCTAAGAATCTGAGAGATTCCGAATCAGCTTTCCCCTCTCATCATACTTTTCGATAACTTCTGCAGCTGAAGGTCCAAAAATTAAATCGCTGTCCATGGGAGAATTCAACATTTCATTGCTATCATCTTCTGGGAGATTTGAGAATGGAGCCATGCAACCAACCTTAAAACAGTTTCATTTGCAGTAGACCTGGAGGTAGTATCCACAGAATCATAAACAGATTTTAAGCAATAAATAGTGACTTGTGAAACAGGGGAAACTAAATTGCACAATGCATATTTCTCCTCACAAGATGGAACTGATGCCAAAATATTTCTCATAATTTCACAATTAGCCAGGAAAGACCTTAACATATGAGCCTGGCAGTTAAGAATTCTGAAATGAATGTTGTATAAGCAAACACTTGTTTCCCAGATTTATCAAAGGCCTTTCCATCCTTCTCAGAAGGAGAGGGATTAGAATTAATGCAGTGTTTAGCAGCAGCTGGATTCACTAAAGCTATAACTGCAGGGACATGTCTGGAACAGATGTACAAAAGCTTGAAAGACTGAGAAACTTCATATAAACTATTTGCTTTTTTCGCTCAGCAGGCTGGCAGTCAGGGAAATTGCAGGCTATGATAAAAACATCCTCCAAAGCTGACGACACTGGAGGGATAGGTGAAAGCTTCAGAAATTCCAGTTGTAACAAATCATAATATTTTATGAGGGACTGAGAAACCTCATTATTATCCCACTGAAAACATTGATTTACCCTGGATATAGTCTCAGAGAAAGTAAATCCCTTACAGGGAGAATCAGATATTACACTCTCTTCAGAATCTGGATTAGAAACCTGAGGAGAAAGAATGCCTCTGCCCCTTTACATCCCCCTATAGGTTCAACTTCCTGAACCTCACCGCAGAACGAGGACTCTGTTGTTCTACTAGAAGAAGCAAGCTTATAAGAAAGGGTAAGAATCTGTACACGATCCTAAACCAAGCCTAATAAACTACTTCTCTCCAGAGTAACTCACACAGGAAAAGACAAAATGTTTATGCCACTAACAACTTCCACAGGGATAAATCCGACATTATGGCTAAACAGGGACACATCCCTTGCCCCTTATTCTTGGACTGACAAGACTGGCTCACCCTAACCCACTAAGGGGACTACAACAGCCACAGTTGACATGTCTAATCCTCGGTCCCTGGTAGCTATATTGACTACACCAGTGGGATCAAAAAAAGATGAGTGGCCTGAGACACCAGATTTCACCAGAGGAGAGTCACCCACCTACAGCTAAGGCAACATACTATCCTGTTGTGGCAGCAAAGGCTGTTTAAGAATATTTTTCTTTTTGTATCTAGAAGAAGGTCTATTCAAAACCTAAGTTGTTCCATGGTCAAGCCAAAATTGGTGCTTGATTCCCAGGGAAGCTTAGTAGCAAGTCAATAAAACAGGACAGTAGTAAAAAGCACTTTTTCCCAGAAAAGAACACAGTAGAAAGTATGTTAAGCACTTTTCCGAGATGCCAGAAAAAGTAAAATAATAGCAGTTTCTCCATTAAAAAGTAGTTTTAAACAACTTTCAACAACAAAAGAAAAAATTATTCTCCCATTTAAAATTACATAAATGTCACAAGACAGTTAACAAAACACATTTACTTAGCTCAAAAGTACTTATTTTTCAGGAAAAATAAGTTTTCTTCAATAAAAAAGTAAAGTGGAAGTTTTGTCCCTGTAAGAAACTTATCTGCACAGCAACGGAACAGAGTTAGCTGACCACCAATACTCAAAATCCTGCACAGGAGTGTTCTTCCCACTGGCAGGAAAGCTCTGAAGGGCTTTGTGCTCAAAGCAGACTTTTAGTCAGTTCAACTCAAGTTAATTAATAGTAAAAAAGAAGGAGAAGCCCAGTTATGAAGTATAGGAGTAAACACACCAAGGCAAATGTCCAGAAAAAACGTAAACTCCTAATACTGCTAAAACCACAGTGAAGGAGCAAAAAAAACACTGTAAAATCCAGTATAAATCCAATGCTCTTTGTTGTAGGTAAGCACTTTCGCAACCAGCCCTGCAACCCCAGCCACGTAAATTCGAAAATGGTAATGTCCAGCACCAAAAGCCAACCTAGGAACGGTTTTAACATGCGTCAAGATAGGTGTTCACTGTTACTGCTGAACTACAAACCTCTCCCCTGTCTCAACCCATGTTAAAACCCATTCCTAACTTGGCTTTTGGTGTTCGACATTACTGTTTTCGAATTTCCGTGATCGACAAAAGTGCAGTCGACAGAGTTCGATTCGAACATGTGATAGTAAACCATATATATACATATACGGGTCTACTTTGTTTCATTGAATCTCATTTCACTGAAATTCATTTCACCCCGACCACATCGCTGAAAACACAAATTACAGAAAACTCATTTCACTGAATCTCATTCCACGGAACTGAACTTAGTATATATGGCACTGTGTAGAGTACTGTAAAGACATATATATATA
This sequence comes from Protopterus annectens, assembly GCF_019279795.1. Taxonomy (NCBI): domain Eukaryota; kingdom Metazoa; phylum Chordata; order Ceratodontiformes; family Protopteridae; genus Protopterus; species Protopterus annectens. Next base: position 215,724,349 of record NC_056743.1, on the reverse strand, counting down.
TATATATATATATATATATATATATATATATATATATATATGTGTGTGTGTGTGTGTGTGTATGTGTATAAAACTGAGAGAAGAGGCAGAAAGTGGTAAAAAAAGCAATACCCACCTTCTCAGTCTTCTCCAAGATTACCAGGGATTGCAAGAAGATGGCAACCTTTTAGTGATGACATTATTAGCACCTATCAAGTGGATGCTGACAAAACTAACTTTCTCAGTGTTTGATCTAGACACTAGCCAGAACATGCGTATGCTGGGATCCACTTGTTGTCAAAACTATAACTGTTTTTGTGCCCACCTTAAGGATGAGAGATGATGATATTGTATGACCAATTGTATCGCAGTCTGAATATCTGAGTATTTACTTGAAAAAGAACAATAAATCTGGCTAAGATGCACATTTCCCACAGAAACAAAAAAGCTACTACTTTAAACAATTCTATGATTTATTAATGGATGGATCTATAATGCCAGAAGTATATAATTTTTTGTATATGGCTAACCCAGTGATTCCCGTGATAAACGGGGTACCTAAGATCCATAAAAATCTTTTGTTACCGCCAATGGGGCCAATTGTGTCAGGCAGTAAATGGATAACTGCTGCACTTTCTAAGTATCTAGATAATCATTTGGCATCTATGCTAAAGTTTAGTAGAAGTTACATAAAAGATACAAGTGACTTCCTGTGTATTTTAAAAAGCTGGGTTGCTAATAACAATACCATGAGCAACAAAGTGATTATGGTGATGTTAGATATCAAGTCACTTTTTACAGTGATACTGAATGACTTTGGTCTAGAAGAGCTAAGGGAGGTTTTAAATACACAAAGTGGTTATACTAATAGTAAAATTGAACTTTTGTGCCATATGATGGATGTAGTACTCAATAATAACATGTTTAGATCTATCCTACTGTCTCAGAATATAACTCCCAGGCATCCAGTTTTTTATAACTTGCAGTCCCACTCTATCCCTCTATTTTGTACTTTACATCACTTTACTACTCTGCCTACTATCCTTACTATCTAGGCTCTTACCTCCTACATTTTCCCCACCTACACTTTCCTTAGTAATCAGCTCTACACTGATTGTTCTATTAGGGTTCAATCCTTCAGTGGCTCTACCAGCTCCATTCGCCCTGCGGGCTCACTCAGCTCCCCTACCCTGTCCCCAATTACCACCTGCCCCCAGTGTTTCTAGATTTATACACCCTAACCACACCTCCAGCCATACAAACAATCACATGCTCCAACCTCTTAAAGTGCTAACACCCACTTCCCACTAGTCATCACCTTAGTTAACTATCTGTACTTATCCCTTGATATTAACATAAATATAATTATTCTACAATGCCACCCAAAACTACCCTAACACATCACAAGCCCTTACTCTTATTCTCACTCCTAACTATTCTAACTATACCTTACCTATTTACTTTCTATGAACACCTTAACTGTCTAGGATTTCACAACCTCACAAAGCAAACCTCTATACCAACAATTTTAATCCCTCATAACCATAATAACACATCCTGTCCATCAAAGTATTTACCAGCTAAATTTCATAGACTCACTCACATCACATACTACAGCCCAAGAGCCAAGAAATCCCAGGACCTAATATGTAAACTTTTAAAACTCACTTTGAGAATACAAATCCACTCCCTAATAGATGGTGATATGCATCTTAATCCTGACCCAAACTCTACCACAACCCCAGAGCCACACACACCAACTCTTACTAACACACACTTGCTTACTAGACCCCACAACTCTCTCCTAATAGCTCATTTCAATATTCACAGCATAAATAATAAAGTTGCCCACCTACATGCCCTCATGGATGTACATTTATTTCACATCCTCTGGCTCACTGAAACATGGCTCAAGACATCAACTCAAGACAATGTGGTTATTCCCCCTGGCTATAATATCCTGAGACTTGACCGTAATTCTAAGAAGGGTGGAGGGGTAGCTATACTATACAAATCTGGATTACAAGTGACCTCTATAGACTCCAAACCTCCACTAACTAGTAATGAAGAAATTCTTATTTCCAAGATTCAGCTTAACAAATATAAATCCATATATATCATCTGTATCTACCCCCCCCCAGGCAATAATACTAGCACCTTAAAGGCTATCCTAAGTTGGCTTTCAACCAATTACCCAAAAGAAACCATAGTACTTGGTGACTTTAATATTAACTGGAAGTGCTGTACATCTGAATAGCCTTCTACTCTTATTAACCTATATGGTTTTACTCAAACCATCACATCCCCTATCAGAACCAATAAACTTAGTGACAATGAAAGCACCCTAGACTGGATTCTCAGTAATACTAATCACCAAACCTACAAAGTAGGTACTCTCCCTGAAGATATAAGTGATTACTCACTTACCTTCTTAATTAGGTATAAGACTGATATTCCAAACCCAACCATTTATAAGACAATAAGGACTAATACAAATTTTAACCCTGACAGCTTTCAAAAAGAACTTATAGCTTGTGACTGGTCACCCCTGAAACACCTACCATTAGATAATGCAGTCAAATACTTTAATTCTAAATTCTTAGCCACTCTAGATTGCCATGCCCCAATGCGTACAATCAGAACTAGGACTAAACCAGCCCCATGGCTTTCCAAAAACTACCAAACAAAAAAATCCTCCAAAGAAATAAACTCTGGGCCAGCTGGCGTACAATGAAAAGCCCTACAGAACAATTAAAGTTCAGACAGCTAAGAAACAAAACAAAAAAAGCCATATTGTCAGATAAAAGAAACTTTTACTGTCAGCTTCAACAAACCCACCAAAATAAACCTCAAAAATTCTGGTCAAGAATCAATAAACTCTTACACCCAGGTCATTCAGTCACTCCCACTCCCTCAGGCTCTGATCACAATCAAATAACCAACTTTTTTAACACTTTTTTCACAGACCATACAATCTCTTGCTAATCAGCTATCTCCTGACACCATATCTTCTTCCTCTGATATCTCCAACGGCCCACCACTATTTCATTTTCAACCTGTTCCTACATCCCTTGTCTGTACCCTTATTCAGAAACTTAAACCCACCACCCTCTCTGCAGATCTACTACCTGCAGAATACCTGCAAAAAGCTGCAAAAGCTATAGCTTACCCCCATATCCATCCCCATTAACAGAATCATTTCTGAAGGAACTATCCCATCAGTCTGGAAAATTTCACATTTTATCCCCCTGCATAAAGGTGGGAATTCCAAAGATTTATCTAACTACAGGTCTATAGCCATATTATCCCCACTGGCAAAAATCATGGAAAAATGCATTCATAAGCAACTTTTAAGCTACCTACTAGAAAACAACTTACTAGCCACCTGCCAACATGACTTCAGACCATTTCATAGCACCACCTCTGCTCTCTTATCCTTTACCGACTGCATTAATAGAAATCGAAATAGTGACACTCTATCCTCAGCCCTCTTTATTGATCTGTTAAAAGCCTTTGACATGTTTAACCAACACCTCCTCATAAACATACTCAAAAACTTGTCATTGGATGCTCTTGCTATACAGTGGTTCCAGTCCTACTTAAATAACAGGCAACAGGCTGTACTATGGGAAAATAACCTGTCTTCCCACCTCCCAGTTGCCCCCGGTGTCCCTCAAGGCTCCATACTGGGTCCTCTCCTCTTCTCTAGCTTTACAAATGACCTATATTCTGTAATACCTCAAGCTACCTGTATTCAATATGCAGACAATTCCACACTAATATGCTCAGCCACTTCTCCATCTGAACTTCAGTCCCTAACCCAAAATGTCTTTAGCACAGTAGAGAATTGGCTTCTTCACCGATGTCTCATTTTGAACACAAAAAAAACAAAAATGCTACTATTCACTCCCACCCATAGGGCCACCCCACTGAACTTTACTGTTACATATCTCCTGATCCTACCACAAAACTACTTGGGGTACTAATTGATAATAACCTCACCTCTGAGCCTCACATCAACAACACTATAAAAACAGTAAACAAAAAATTAGGTTCCTCTACAGGAACAAACCCTTTCTGACTCCACTAGCCAGGACCACTATTGCCTGTACCCACTTAATCTCAACCCTACTATATGCCTCCCCTATCTACACTAAACTATGTAAAAGCAAACTGAACAAGCTGGTTATCTCCTACAACAATATTGCCAGATTTGAAACTGGGTCAACCTATAGAACCCATCATTGTAACAATCTTAATCAACTAGGATGGTTAGAGTTATCAAATCTAATGCTACTGAACCAACTAAAAGTTGCCCATAAGATCCTGTATCAACCAACAAATACACCAATACTCACTAACCTTATCACTCCCTATAATAATCTCAAGACCCTACACTCATCAAACAAACTATTGGTACAAATAGCTAAAACCAACAATTCGGCTGGTGACTCATTGTTCTCCAGTACAGTGGGTAAAACCTGGAACACCCTCCCTAATCATCTAACCTCCCTGTCCTCAGTTATCCTATTTAAAACAAACTGAAACCTTACCTTAAATCACATTGGTTATGCCCCTGTGCTAACCCAGACTAACTATCTACCTTGCTCCTGGACACTAATCTTCCTACCTGTATAAGCTTGTTTACTTATATACTAACAATAATGTGTGTGTGACTTTAGAGTTTAATAGTGTCATTGTACATATTTTGTATGAATATCCATATCTGTTATGTACTATGATTATTTTTATTTTTTTTTTCATTATTAATAAATTATATGCAATGAAATGTAATGATTGCCAAAACTTTGTAATTTACTTGTGTTTTTGTAAATATTACTCTGTTTGTGGAGCTTTTCTCCCCGGGCCTCCACTGAAAATGGACGTATATCCAGTTGGACCAGCCAGGTCAACAAATGTAAAATAAAAAATAAATAAATAAATAAATAAATTATGTTTAAGAATAGACTTTTCCATCAGTGGTTAGGGTTGCTATGGGCACCCCTGTTGCCAATATGTATGCCAACTTGATACTGGCAAGATGGGAAGAGAATTATTATTTATAAAGCTGACGGTGCTTATAAGTACCCACACTTATTATTGTTTAAAAGGTTTGTTGATAATGTTTTTCTGTTGTGGAACAATAGCAATGATTATTTTAATGTTTTCATGGATGTTTTGCAACAAAGTACTGAATTTTTAGTGTTTCATGTTAAATCCTATTATGAACATGTTAACTTTCTTGACATGGATATTAAGGCTACTAATGGGAAATTTGAAACTAAAATCTTTAGAAAGAATGTACAAGCTACTAGGTATGTTCACTATAAAAGCATGCATCCTAGACACATATATAAAGGAATAATAAGGACCCAATTTATAAGGGCTAGTCGGCTCAATACTGAAGATGAGAATTTTAAGAAAGAAGTAAACTTGATGGTCAATGACTTTCAAAGTAGAGGCTATACTAATTATATAGTATATAGTATCAGACATGAAGTCACTGATGTAAGATCCAGTATATACAAGCCCTTTATGTTTGTTAGTGAAGATGTTGATGTTATTACTAATTAATAGGACTAATTATAATATAGATTATTTAATGAAATATAATAGTCATACTAATATGGTGAAGAATATTATTCGGAAGAACATGACCATTTTATGATCTAATATAGAAGTAGGTAATGTAATTGGTGAACCACCTAAATTTATTTATAAAAAAAAAAGGAATTTGAAACAAATTTTGTGTAATAAGGATATGAGGAGTACATCTAGTAGTTGATTATTCCATAAATTTGGTACAGTACCATGTCATAATTGTATTTATTGTAGTTACATTAACACTGATTCATAGTTTACACACCCTATTACAAAGAAAAATGTTCAAATAAGAGTGTCTGGGGCATGCTATATAGAGAATATAGTCTATATGGCTAACTGTACAGCATGTGATAATTTTATATAGGCAAGACGAACATGAAATTTAAAGAAAAAATTGGAGCCCATTTATCTGAAATTTGTAGATGTATAGAGACCAATGCACTTTTTAAACATATATCCATCAAAGGTGAGCATCATAAATTTATATTTAGAATTTTGCAGAATATTACTATTAATGCACGGGGGGTGATATTTTGAATGCTACGGAAATTATAGAATATAAGTGGATTAGTTACTTCAGGACAGATGCACCTCCAGGTTTGAATTTCGCTAACAGTATTAAACCTATTTTAAACACTAAGCAAAATGTTTTGTAAGGTCTTTAATGCTTAATTATATATACACATTGATGTTGTACAGTATAATATATGTATATTATGTTTTTAGTTCAAGTTTTAATTCTTGTAGCTGTATAAGAACTTTTAAACATTATTAATTGTAGTCACATGATTTTTGTTTCTAATTGTATTGGCTGGTTTTATATTTAAATTAATGGTGTAAATGGTTAGTACTATATGCACTGAAAAACAGCCTGTGTCTCAAAAGCTTTGCTTTTGTTTATCTATTTTTTATTATTAAACTACGAACATTGAGTACTGGTCTTTATTTCTACTGACTTTAAACAATTCATATCATACCTCTCAACTGTCCAGATTTTCAACTCATATTTTTAGTCTGGTCTTCATAAAATGTGTGGTTTTCTGCCATATCACTGGGATGATCTTAGGACTGAAATCATTAAATTACATACATTTGAGTTTCAGACTTCAAATCCTTCCAAAAATGCATCTTAACACAAACCCTGCTATTCTAGCACATCTCTACATTTAAAAGAGCAATACTTAAAATCTGTCCATATTTTTGGGTCAATGTCCCGCCCATTATGTCAGGTTTGTCCAGATTTCTTGCACTAAGAGGTTGAGAGCTATGTTTATAGTTTAGAAATTCATCCAATAACAAGAGATCCTTGTCAAAATCAAGAATACAAATGAGCTATTCTGTAGGAAAATGAAGTAGTATAACTTAAAGCCAATGTCCCTAAACAGCCCATACCCCCATTTCAGTAACTTATACCTGATATTATAAAATACTGTCAAATATAATGGCACTACAAGACAAGAGAGTCTGTATGACACAAACTGGAATAAGCCAGTATGCTTATAAGGGAACTCCTCAGCAAAGTATTTACATTCCTATTACATGACATAATCATGATGAGTACTTATATAGCCATAGTGCTGGGAAGACAGATTTCTTATAGGCTCATGGGTTTATATGTGTGTACTAGGCTAAAGACCACAGGGGCATTTGTAAGCCCAGGATTACATCCCAAATCTCTGACAAGTTCTAGTACCCTTGGTAGTGTAATCCGTAATCCAGAAATGAAACATTTATAAACAGAATCCTGGGAGATAAACCATTTACAGGCTGCCTGTGTCCATTAGAAACATAGGTGACAAACCACTGGTGAATTTCCAGTTCCCCATCTAGTTGTCCAAGTTACACTTGAATTAGTTTAGACAGAAACTCTGCTTCACATGGATGGGGAGCCTGTACAGAGAAGGGATAGTTTTTGGGATACATACCTGTCTCTCTCTCTAGTAGGTCCTATTTATATCACAGGCAAGGTTTAAGTCTTTAGATCAGATAATTCTGGTGCTGTTTGTTTTGTGGATATGCAGGAGGTCTAACAGAGTGGATTCCAACAATGCATTGTATGCTAGCACAGATCTCCTCTCAACAGCCTGTAGGAGACAGAATACAGAGATAGGGCTTTCAGGTGGTCTGAACAGGATTTGGTATTTATGTCCTGTAATCTTTCATTGCAGAACCTCTTCATTCCAATTGTTAGATATGCCTGGTAAGGTAAATACAAAATAGGGCACTGTACTCAGTGACAGGTTTGGTGAGTGTAGAATGCAGTGGAACAATGGCCTCCGTCGACCTAGATGCCATAACTTTGTTAATAAGTTGGACAACATATAATGATTTCCTCACTACTGTAGACAAGTGATGGCCAAAGGTTAAATTACTGACTACATGTATCACCAAGTCCCTGACTACTGTCTCAAGTCTTAATGACAACACACCCCTAAGACTGTGTGTTGTCATTATGGTAGTTACCAGAGATGACTGATTCCTGAAGGATATTATTATGCATTTCTTGACATTTAGTTTTAGCCTATGACTCTGACACCCAGTTATTTGTCTGCATCTACCCTTCCTGAAGAAGATTAGTGTCAGTGGGGGATTCTATGACTGCTCCTAATTTGCAATTGTCTACAGATTTGTTCAGCTAGTGGCCCTTGATATTTGCCTTGATTTCAGAGAAGCAGATGCCAAAAAGAAGCGGTCCATGGAATGATCCATGAGGAACTAGACTGGTGACTGGTCTCCTTGTACAGGTGTACTTCCCAATTCTAACATCTTGGGTCCTGCCTGTGAGCCAGCTGGCTATCCACCAGGTCACATATGGTTCTATACCTAATGTCTTGAGTTTGTCAATAATACCTGAGTGGGATATTGTGTCAAATACCTTGGCATGTCAAGATAGGCAGTGTGAACCATATTCAGTTCATGTGTTTAATATTTTCTTGCAGCACAGCTATGAAATACTGAAGCAAAGAGGCTGTAAATATTTGTCAATAATAATTAAGTTTGCATCAGTGACAAATTCATTGTGAGTCATGATGATGTGGTAGAAGATGTTTTACAACTTTTATAAAATACTGTTTATATCACTTTTTTATTAGATGAAAAAATGGAAAGTGTCATACTCACTTAAAGTGTGATCATTTTTATATAAATTAGTAGAAGGATTTATTTGTATGTGGAACAAAATCATTCTGAACATCCCCAAACAATGTTGTTTGGTAAAATGGTGATCCTTTAATTAATTTTCCATAAGTACATGTGCAGTATGTGACTGAATACATAAATGCATCTTGTGGTATAATAGTCTCCCATCAAGAAATTTTTCTCTGGCTTATAACCATTTCTTATAGAATAGGCTTCAGAGCCATGTGACCCTGAACAGGATAAAACAGGTATTGGAGAACAAATGAATAATACACAGTGTTTAACAATTTGTTTACAGTCTGACATTCTCAACTACAATGTCACTATTGTGTTGACTATCACTGCTTGTACATTGACTTAACTGTTATATGCACCTTACTCTGAAGATATTGCCTTACATTATTTATTAGTTAAGTTCTACTTGTATGTCTTAAACAAGGAAGATCCAGCTTCCAACAAGAGTACTCATGGAAGAAAATAGGACAGAGAATACAGTGGCAAATTTTGAGCAGTGATTTACATGTACTCGTGGATAAAATGGCAAATACTCCTATCCTCAAACAGCCTTTAGAAAGCAGGCTTACTACAAAATATTTTAAAACCTATAGAACAGATATGATTTATCCAGAGCACAAGTTATAACTTTACATTACATATTAAGAGACAAGAAAAGAAGCTAATTAAATTTGCTGTCTGTACTTCAGTTTTACAGGAACAGACAAACACCTGATTTGTATTTTCTTGCTTTGTATCTTTACAGTGGCTATGTACTCTACTTTTTGAATTATTCAGAAAGTACAGTTGTGTACACTTACCATAAATGTAGATGTTTGAGTGTATTCACTGTTGCAGTCATCACACTTGGGTTATCTGCCTGCAGGTAGCCCTCAGTCGGCCCGAATACCAGAGTCTTGGGATTTCTGCATCGGATGCTGTCGCCTCTTCCATGACGTCAGGTCGTCAGGGGTATAAAACATGCAGCCGACGCCATTACATTTGTTTTTCTTGCCCCAAATGTCAGAAGCCCCCAAAATAAGAAGTTATTATATGGTGTATAACACCTCCAGTAAAAAGTAAATACCCCTCCCATAAAAGATGGCCATAAAGATGATAGGTAGAAAGGATAGTGAAAGCCAGGGGGCTGGAGGGAGGGAAACCAGGACTGCACAGTTAATACACTCGAACATCTACATTTATGGTAAGTGTACACAACTGTACTATGTTCTTCATGTTTCACTGTTACAGTCATCACACTTGGGTTGATTCCCAAAGCTGAGGAAGGGTGGAGGCAGTCAAGAAGTGTTAGGGCTGGCTAGCAGGCCTTGTAAGACTGCTGTAGCAAATCCAGTTCTTGATTTAGAAAAAAATAGGTAAGTGGTAATTCTTGGTGAAGGTGTGTACAGAACTCCAGGTTGCAGCTTCCAGGATTTCCCTGGTACGGACTCCCCTGAGAAATGCTGTAGAGGTTGAAGTAGCTCTAGTGGAATGAGTTCTGATCCCCAGAGGGGTAGGCTTTCCATGGTGCTTGTAGCAGAAATGGATGTAGTGTGCTATCCATTTGGAAATGGTTTGCTTTGAAATGGCCTTGCCCTCTGCCCCTGTAACAAAGCTAACTAGCAGCTGGTCAGATTTTCTGAAAGGCTGAGTCCTGTCAAGGTAGAACCTGAGCTGTCTGTGCACATCCAAGGAGTGCAGGATCCTTTCCCCTTTATTCTGAGGATTAGGGAAAAAGATTGGCAAATGGATGGATTGTTTTAAAGCCATACTGGATACCACCTTGGGCATAAAGGATGGGTTAGTCCTGATTGAAACCCTGTCAGCATGGAAAATAATGAAGGATTCCACCGCCATTAGTGCCTGTAACTCAGACACTCTTCTTGCTGAAGTAATAGCTAGAAGTAAGGGTGTTTTCCAAGAGAGGAATTTTAACTTTGCTGAGAAGTAATGCTGTTTTCCAAGAAAGGAATTTTAACTCTGCTGAATCTGCAGGTTCAAAAGGGGGAAGTGTGAGCTTCTCCAATACAAAGTTAAGGTCCCAGGCCAGGGTGGGGGCTCTCCTAGGTGGCCTTAAATTGTTAGCTCCTCTCAGGAACTATTTGATGAGAGGGTGAGAAAAGAGAGGTGGCTCAGTATTATAATGAGCTGAGATGGCTGAGGCATGAATCTTAATGGATGAGAAGGATAGGCCTCTGTAGAGCAGCTCTGCTTGGTAATCAAGAATTTGAATTAAGGTGGGCAAGCTGTGTCCTTTCCTTGAGTCTGACTCCAAGAACAATATAATTTCCACTTTTCAGTATAGGATTTCCTAGTACTAGGCCTTGACATCCAGCACCTGTTTGCTGAGGGATGCTGGTAGTGTATTCAGGGAATAAGCCAGGCTGCAAGGTTTAGGGTTTGCAGCTGTGGATGCAAAATCTGTCCCTCCTGCTGAGACAGCAGGGAAGGTGTTTGATGTAGCTACCAGGGTGGTACTGCTTTCAGACTGCATAGGAGTATGTACAAATGCTGGCATGGCCAGTCTGGTGCAATAAAGATTGCCCTCGGCATGTCCTGTTTGATCTTGAGTAGTACTTTTGAGAGGAGGGGCAGACGAGGAGGAAAGGCATAAATTGTGAGGTTTTCCCATGTAAAGGATAGGACATCCACCTTCCAGGCTCTGCTGTGAGGGTTCCTGGTGCAAAATTTGCTCAATTGGTGGTTTTGGTGGGAGGCAAAAAAGTCCACCTCCAGTGTTCCTCACCTCTGGGTTAGAAGTTTGAATGAGTTGGGTTCCAGTTTCCACTCGTGAGGGTCCAGTAGATTTCTGCTTAAGTCATCTGCCAGTGAATTTTGCTTGCCTGGCAGGAATTGAGCTTGTAGGTACACTTGGCTGCTCAAGGCTGTTTTCCACAGGGGCCATGACTAACCTGCAGAGTGGGTAAGAATAAGTTCCCCCCTGCTTGTTTATGCACCACATAACTGTAGTGTTGTCTGTCTTTATCACGAGCTGTCCTGGCAGGATAAGGTATTTGAAGGTTGGCAGTGCATTCTGTACAGCTAACATCTCTTTTTGATTGATATGCAGGGGAATTTGTTCTGGGCTCCATTTGCCTTGAATGCATTTGCCTGCCATGTGAGCCCCCCATGCATAGTCTGATGCGTCTGTTGTCAGGGTTTGGGGGCAAGGGATTAAGTGAAAGGAAGTCCCTTGTTGTGATTGCATGCCTCTGCCCACCAAAGGAACTCTGCCCTTAGACAAGGTATGATAGGAATCACTGTTTCCAGGTCCTGAGAATGTTGACACCAGAGACTTTTTAAGTACCATTGAAGTTTCCTCATATGCAGTCTTGCATATGGAATTAGCAGAATGCATGAGGCCATGAACCCTAGGGCTTGCAGTATTTTCCTTGCAGATAGCCGGATTTTGGTGGCCATTAATCTGAAATAGTTGGTCAAATGGACCTGCTTTTCTGGAGTGAGGAATGCCATCTGGGAAGTTGTGTTCAAGCTTGCTCCCAGGAATACAATTTGTTGGCTGGGCACCAGTTGTGATTTATTTTCGTTGATGGTGTATCCCAGTTAAGTTAGAAGTCTTAAATGCCAGGTGCTGAAGTAGCAATTCCTGACTGTCCACCTGAATGAGGCAGTCATCCAAGTATGGGTAAATTTGAATATTTCTCTGCCTGCAGTATGCAATGGCTGGAGCCAGGCACTTTGTGAATACTCTGTGCGCAGTAGACAAACCAAAGGGAAGTGCAAAGAACTGATAGTGCATAGAGCCTGCCCTGAAACATAGATATTTCCTGCAAGACTCCCTTATGGGGATGTGCAGGTAAGCTTCTTTTAAATCTAGGGTGACTAACCAGGCATCCTTGGCTAGCATAGGAAGAATGTGTTGCAGTGTAAGCATTTTGAATTTTGGGACCACCAGAAAGGTGTTGAGAATTGATAGATCCAGGATAGGGTGCCAAGAGCTTTCTTTTCTGGACACCAACAACCTGGAGTAGAAACCCTGTCCCCTTTGTTCTCCTGGAACAGGTTGAATAGCCCTGATGTGGAGAAGGGAAAGTACTTGCTTTTGAGTCTCTGCCCACTGGTTTGTAGGAAGGTCTGGCAACCTACTTGGGGATGGCAGAGAGTTGAAGTAGAATCTGTATCCCTGGGATACAATGTTTAGAACCCATCGGTCCTGAGAAATGGACATCCAGTTTTTTGCATGAACGGTGAGTTTTCCTCCTAGGAGTGCAAGTACTTGGGCATGGCTGGGAAGGATAATTGGAAAGTCATTGTGAACCTTTTCCATAAGGGGGTGGCTTACCACTCCGTTTTTGAGGTGGGAACATTCCATTGTTTAGATCTCTGCATACCCTGAGACTGTAGTCTTGGTGGTCTGTTTCTCCTGGGTTTGGACTGAGAAGGCCTGGGAGGGACTGGAAAGGACCAGTTTTTTGAAGGCCAATGCCTACTGACTCTAGGTGGCTGCACCTGTAAGAACTTTTTGACAGTTTGCATAGATTTAGCTCTTTCTTCCATCTTTTTAAGAACTTCTTCTGCTTTTGTGCCAAACGATCTTGATTTAATGGAGCATCTAGTAATTTTGCTTTGACATGGTCTGGCAAGACTTGTTCCTTCAGCCAAGCATGCCTTCTCAGTACAGACCCAGTGACAGCAGCCCTGCAAGATGCTTCTAAGGCATCAAACTCATACTGCAAAGTATGTTTACTAACTTGGTTTGCAGAATGCATTAACTCTTGTAAATCTTTATTTTCTGCAAAATCTGGAAATAACACCAATTTTTGTTTAATTAGTTCCATAATATGTTGCTGGTACTTCAACATGTGAAACTGGCAATTCAAAGCCCTGATGGCAAGAGTTGCAGAGGTATATACCTTCTTACTCCATCTGTCTAAAGTTCTAGAATCCCTGTCTGAAGGGGTAGGGTTTTGGGCTGTAGTAGCCTTAATGCCTTTAGGTCCCTGGGAAATGGTCTCTGGATCTGCAGTAGGATTATTAAAGAGAAATTTGTGAGAGTCATGTACTCTGTATTACCTGTCAGGTTTTCTAAGAGCTGGTGGTAAAGTGTCAGGAGTAAGACTGGATTCCAGGAAGACATCATCTATAATATCCAGGACAGGGGGTATAGCTAGAGGCCTGTGCTGAGGCAAATCTAAAAATTCCCTGAGTCTCTTTTTGGACTGAGGATAGTCCTGGCATTCCCAGTGTAAATGCTCTCTTAAGGTATGCAAGGTTTCACCATATGCAAAATCCTCTAGATGGGAGGCAGAGGGAATGGATTCCTCTGCATCTAAATCCTCATAGGCAGATAAAGGTATGTCCTCGTAATCAGAAGGGTCAGAGTCATCGGACTCCTGGTCTGTAGAATCAAAGGAAATTCAATTCTTTGTCTTTTAGCAGGGGAAGGCTGGCTTCCCCTAATTAGAGTAATAAGGTCCTCAGCCATTCTAAGCATTTGTTTTTGTGGCATGGGAGCTTGAGCATGCGCTTTGGGCATCTGTTTTCTAGGCGTAGTGCAAACTCTGGGCCTGAGAAACTCGGTAGTTTTAGTTAAAGATGAAGTTGTTGGTTTAATACAAATATCAGTAGATCAGAATACACCCTCAGAAGCCGGTACCAGCACAGCGTCTCCGGACCCATCCAAGGTAGAGACATCTGCAGGTCCGATAGTCGAAGAAGCATCTCGCGGCATACCGGACTCTGAATGAGTCTCAGCAGAGACCTGTGAATTTGCAGAAGCGGGCATCAGGGGCTGCAAAGGCACCTCACTGAGTACCAGTGGACTGGCAACTAGCTTAACTGAAGCGTCATCGGCAATTTTTGAGCTCTGCGGTCTGTCTCTGTCTTTGTCTTTGTGCTGTTTCGGAAGATCAGTAGTCGGATGGCTTACCGAAGCCATTTCAGAATACAGAGAACGAGAGTGAAAGAATTTAGCTACAAAAATAGTACGACGATGAATGGTTCGGGCGTTAAACAAGGCACAAAACCAACAGCGAGGGACGTCCTGGTCTGGGCTTAAACAGCTGACGCAGTAAGAATGAAAATCTCTGTGTGGTATTTACTTTCCACTGGCAAGACAACTGTTAACTTTTTCTGACATCGGTTAGAGCAAGAAAAACGACTCCCCAATGGGGTACTTAGCTTTAGAAGACTTCAGGTTTGAAACTCGAAAAACAAAAATTTCAGGTAGCGGTCGTTCGGCACTTGCGAACTGCTTCTGCTTCAGGCTCCTTCTTGGCAAGGAAGACTGATGTAATGGCGTTGGCTGCATGTTTTATACCCCTGATGACCTGACGTCATGGAAGAGGCAACAGCATCCGACGCAGAAATCCCAAGATTCTGGTATATGGGCCGACTGAGGGCTACCTGCAGGCAGATAATCCAAGTGTGATAACTGCAACAGTGAAACACAAAGAACATCTGAACACAAGAACACTGATATCATTAGTTACCACCTAATCTTATCTCTCACTTTATTGTCCTTTTCTTACACATAGTCATGCTTTAAAGCAAATGTATATTGTTCCCATTGACAAAAATTGTGATATCATTGTAGCTGAAATATATCAGTAATGCTCATTTGTTCATCCAAACAGACCAAGAACATGGCAGCTCACAAAAAGGACTGGACCTTATAAAAATTAATCCTTTTCTACAAACAGAATTATTGTAATAGACACCAACTGAACTAATATTAAATGGGTGTTTATTGATTTTGTTATAAAAATTGCTTTCTACCACTGAAATTTCAGTACTGTAGTCCATGAGAACTGCCAGTAAAGCAATAAGGAGCATTTCTGTTAAAATGAGCCTTTTCATACAGCTATTCTTGTGCATTCTCTCCAAACAAAACAACAATTCTCTGCTTAAAGATCATGTGCAAAGTTTTTTGTTACCACTCATTTTTGCTGTAATTATGCTTTCATAATGTAGGGTGGGCTTTCTGATTATAAAATAATTTTACTTTAATTACTTCAGTGGAACTATGCTTGGTAAGTATAGTAAACTTGTGTTTTATTTATTGTAGGCTGAGCAGCTGTCAAGTTACTTCCTGATTCCATGTCATGTGACCTAGAATTTTAATGACAGTCTGTAGTGGGTAGGTATTTTCTGTAGTCTATGGGAGATTTCAGTATACAAATGCAGCACAATCAATCAATCAGTCTGACAGGAAATCAAGAAATAAATTTAGCTATGTTCAAGTAAAGCAAATTAGAACAGAATAAGATTCATTGTAAAATGAATAATGCTTAAGCAATAAACCACAACTAGGTGTGGGTATATCAGGATTTACCCATGGTCAGTGTGGTTTGATCACAAGGGCGAAGGTAAATCTTGATATACCCACCACACCCACAAGTGGATTATTGTTATTATCCAATGGCACTATTTAATAAAGAAATTGCTTACCTGTTTTAAATAATGTCTTTGTATAACAGTGCTGTACTGTTCTTCAGCGCTGTTTCCTCAGTCTTCCACATTTTCTGATGTACTACACATGTGTATGGGACTTAAATTCCCATGCTTCCAAAGTACATGAGTGCTGTTGAAGACAAGCAATGGAGAAAAGAGAATTGCCATTGCTATTTTTTTAACAGTAGCAACAATAAAAAGAGAATCTCATTTCCTGTTTTATGTGAAGAGAATAAGTGCAAGAGGTAAGAATCTGGATAGTCTGTGAAGATTTGGACAGTTGAAAGCTACCAGCGTCTTACAAGTTTTATGAAGGAACCACACAAAAAAAGGAAAAATCAGGTATGTTTCTGTGTTTTTATTTCTGGCAATGCACCTGTTTTTTTTTTGTTTTTTTTTTGCATTGTCCCTCCATAGAATATTACAATATAAAAGTCTAGCCATTAGCTAGTACTTTAACAGCCAGACTCTTTACTATTGGTATACACTTGATTTACAACAGGCATGCTGGTTGGGCTATCCAATCACCGTCCTTGTTTTTTAATAATAACAATCCATCATTGTATAAAAAAGAAGAATTTGAAATCTTATTTTTAACCTCATCTGAGAATGCAGCCAGGCAAACCTCTGCAAGTCAGTACCAGTGGCCATAGCCCTGGAAGAAATATCACCTGAGTCATATACACTGTAAACAATGAGTAGTGACTTGTACAATGGAAGAAACTAATTTAAAGTAGATTTTTCCTTACAACAAAAAACTGCAGACAAAACTGTTCTCATACATTCATAATTAGCAAGAATAAGCTTTAACATATGAGCCTGACAATTTAAAATTCTTAAAAACCACAGGCGCAGAAGCATCCTCTTATTTCCCCATACTTATCAATAATACTCCCTTCCTTGTCAGAAAGACTACGATTGAAATTAACCAAATGTTTAGCAGCTGTAGGATTAACTTAAGCTTTAGCTGCTGGGTTAGGTTTGGGGAGTGTTTAAAAAACTTTAAAGACTAAAGAACTTTATACATCCTACTGGCCGTTTTAGAGGCAGCAGGCTGACTATCAGGAAAACTGTAGGTAGTTACACACATATTCTCCAGAACAGACAGAAATGGAGGAATGAGTGAAGGTTCTAGAAATTCCTTCTGTAATAGTGCATAGTATTTTCTGACAGATTGAAAAACCTTAGCATTCTCCAACTGAGTCTACTAATTCACTGGAATCTCACTGGAAGTCCACATCCCACCCCCACTTGAGATAAAAAAGACCACAGTGAAGAACTTCTCAAAAGCCGACTTCACACTTCTAAAGGCTAGTGTGGTCTTTTTTAAGGCCCCCGAGACTGCAGAAACCATTACTCAAGCCGCTGAATCACTTACAAATGCCTTCTACCAGCACCTACAGGACTGCATGGATCAGGCAATCCCAAACAAAACAAAGACTCTTTGTACCAAAGGCAAGCGTCCAGTTTGGTGGACCCCAGCCATAAACAAGCTCTACAACAAAAGGAGGAAGCTACTACAAGATAGAGCAAAATCCTTAAAAGGGAAAACACCCTTGATCATTATAAGTAAAAAACTAAGATCTCTCATAAAATCATCCAAGGCAAATTTTGAGAGAAAAGTCGCTAAGGACTCAAAGGACAATCATAAGGCCTTCTTTAGCTATGTTAGAAACCTGGGAGGAAACTCCCAGATATGCTCAGAATTAGTTCAAAATGATGTAAAGATTACTGAACCTACAGACATTGCCAACATACTGGCTGACAGGTTCAGTGCAAACTCCCCTCCCCCCAAAAGGTGAGATATCTATACCAGAGAATTATAGCCCCCCAAACATCTTTAACGCTCAGGTGAGAACTGCTCTCTCCAAGGCAAAAAACACAGCATCCATGGGACCAGATGGTGTCCCAGGATGTGTGCTCCACGAACTCAATGAGGAATTAAACCCGCAGTTAGGGCAGCTGTTTAATCTTAGCCTCACCTCAGGATACGTGCCTAAGGAGTGGCGTACAGCAACTGTTGTCCCACTTCACAAAAGAGGTGCCTCCACCGACCCAGGAAATTACCGTCCCATCAGCTTGACAAGCTTGATCTGCAAAGCTATGGAGAGGATCATGATGGAACTCATAAATAAAGACATAGGAGACTTGCAGACTTTGGATCCAACCCAGTTTGGCTTTGTCAAGGGCAGATCATGCCTTTTAAACCTGGTGGACTTTTTCGAAACAGTCACCAAGGCCATTGATGAGGGAAAGGCAGTCCACACAGCCTACCTCGACCTGGCAAAGGCTTTCGACACAATACCCCACTCAGGTATCATTGAAAAACTCATCAGCTTAAATGTAAACCCATACGTCACAAGATGGGTTGCAAATTGGCTAAGTGACAGAACCCACAGGGTCAGAGTTGCTGGCGCCATGTCAGACTCAAAGCCTGTCACAAGTGGTGTCCCACAGGGCTCAGTCCTGGGCCCTCTCCTGTTCGGCATCTACTTTTCAGAAGTACAAGCAAACACAGGAGGATTATGGCTGACAAAATTTGCAGATGACTGCAAACTGGGTGCCATAGTTGAGAACACATCTGACACAGATATCCTTCAGAAGGGTCTTATAGAAACGGAAAACTGGTGCCAGAACCATTGCCTAAAGTTAAACGCCAAAAAATGCATAGTCATACCCTTCGGGAAAAACAAGGTTGCCCCTAACTACCATATATGCGGCAACCCACTAAGCACAGAAGAGGTTATCAGGGATCTGCGTACCCAGGTTGACAGTAACCTTTCATTTGATACTCACATTGCCAAAGTAGTTAGGAAGACCTTCTACATTGCCCACCTGATCATGAAGGGATTCACATCTAGATCAAGGGAAGTCAGCGTCCCCCTGTACTCATCACTCATCAGGCCAATGATTGAGTACAATGCCCCATTCGGAATGTATCTGACACGACACCTGCAGCAACTGGAAAGGCCCCAAAAGTTCCTCACCAAAAGGATAAAGGGTCTCAAAAATATGTCCTATGCTACCCGACTGAAGGAACTTCAGCTCTACTCAGTCGCACCTCTGCTCAGAGGTGACCTGTGCCTGACATACAAGGCCATGTCCAACCCAGAATTGATGAACATGCTTCACCTCAAAAACCTAGATCCCTCAGAACTACAAGGGGGAGACTTAAACCTTGACACGGTTATTAATAGGATGTGCTAGAGGGACAGATTCATCACCCAGAGACTCCCTATGCTGTGGAACAAAATCCCGGTACATGTGAGGCAGAGCACCTCGCTGGCTTTGTTCAAGAGAAATCTTGACCAATGGATGGGAGATCGCAGATATACCCCAGGGATTATCTCAGTGTCACTGCTTGACAGAGGCACAGCAAAATAATGGGCATAGTATCCTCCAAACTAAAGGGGTGGCGAAAGCCACAAAACTCTGGCTAGGCTTATAAATGCCCTTGGGCAGATAGCCTAGTATGAACCTATGAACCTATGAAAAAACTAGCACAGTCTAGAAACAGTCTCAGAGAAACAGAAACCTCCACAGGGAGAATCAGAAACTCAGCTCTCCTCTGAGTCTAATTAGAAAACTGAGGAGAAATCCCTGTATCATCCCCTTCATATTCCTGTCCAGAGTTAGAATTTTTAGTCTCTTCAGGAAAAGATGTATCCCTTTTTCTTTTACCAGAAACACCCTTATAAGAAGGATCAATAGCCAGAATTAAACCATGAGTCAGATCCAGTAAACTATTCTTCTCTAAGGAAAAATTGAGGAGGAGTCCTGAGGGCACTCCTTTTTGGCATTTACTTGTCTAACATCAAGGCAAATGTCAATGGTTTCTGGCTGACTAAATCTACAGATGTTTGCAAATTAGGAACTGTCATTGAATTGTATGTATGCCTGTAAACTGTGTATAACTTGTAATCACTTTGTGATTTTTACTGTGTGTTCTACGTTGGAGCTTTTGTCCCCGGGCCACCGCTGAAAATGGACATGTATCCAGTCGGACTATCCCGGTCAACAAATATAAAATACATAAATAAATAAAAATAAATAATTGCCCACTGACACAAATGTTCTCCAGAAAGGGATGCCACAGACAAATAACTGGTGCCAGAGTACTTGGGGACACACATAGACAGTAATCTAGCTGTTGACCATCACTTGTCTACAGTAGTGAGGAAAACAAACTATGTTGCACAACTTATTAACAAAGTTATGGCATCTAGGTCCAAAGAAGTCATTGTTCCACTATATTCAGCATTCATTAGACCTGTCATTGAGTGCAATGCCCCATTTGGTATGTACCTAACCAAGCATATTCAACAACTGAAACATCCACAGAGGTTTCTCACTAAAAGAATAAAGGGTGTAAATAATATGTCCTCTGCAGACCACCTTAAGGAATTATCCCTGTATTCTGTCTCCTACAGACTATTGAGGAGAAATCTATATTGGGCATGTAAGGCATTGTCAGACCCTACTCTGATGGACCTCCTGCATAGCTGCAAAACAAACAGTACCAGAATTACCCATTCTAAAGACTTAAACTTTGCCTGTGTTATTAATAGGACCTCCTGGAGAGACAGGTATTTATCCCAGAAGCTACCCCTTCTCGGGAACAGGCTCCACATCCATGTGAAACTGAGTTCCCCTCTAACCCAATTCGAGTGTAACTTGGTCAATTGGATGGAGAACAGGAAATTCATCCCAATTTTAGCACCTATGTCTCTAATGGACACAGGCAGCCTGTATATGGTTCATCTCCCAGGCCCCTGCTTGTAAATGTTTCACCTCCCAAGCCCCTGCGTACACTTATCAAGGGTACTAGAACTTGTCAGAAATTTGGGATGCACAGCTAGGCTTAAAAAGGCCCTTGTAGTCATTAGCCTAGTACACACCTATGACTCTATGAGTAGATACAAGTTTAGTTTCCTCTTTCCTTTTGACAGGAAAAATGGGGCCAACAATGTTATTAATGGAAGCAGCAGTTTCCCAGGGATGAGCACAACATTCTGACTAAACAAAGAAGCCTTCCCTGTTCCCTATCCCAAGACTGACAAGAGTGGCTCTCCCTTGCCCAATGAATAGATCCCAACAGCTGCAGAGGACATGGCTAATCCCTGCTTCACAGTGGCTGTAGGTGTTACACCAGAAGAATGTGGGGTAAAAGATGAGTGGTCTGAGCTGCAAGGTATGGCCACAGCAGTCACCCAACTGCAGCTGAGGCAAATTGCTAGCCTGCTCTAGTGGCAAAGTCTGTTAGCTTAACTTTTTTCTTTTTGTGACTGGAAGAAGGTCTGACTGTGGGACCAGTAGTTTGTTCCATAGTCAAGCTGAAAATTATGCCTCTTTCACAGGGAAATCAAGCAGAAAAAGGCAGTAAAAAGTCTAAAAATCACCTTTTTCCAATAAAAAAACAGTAAAAAGTACTTTAAACACTTTTTCAGCACCAAAAAGTAAAATAAACACAGTTTCTCCACAGAAAAAAATAGTTTTCAATTACTTTAAACAACTTTTAAACTGACAGGAAGAAAGAGCACTTGCATTTAAAATTACAGTTACGTCTAATGGCAGTATGTTAAGACATACACTCCTAGCTTAAAAATAACTTTCCTAAACAGAAAAGTACAAGAAGATAACAGTTCCTATAAAGCGGATGTTTTCCCCAAAGGGACCTTATCTGCCCGGCAAAGAAACAGCACAAGCTGACTGTCAGTCCTCAAAAGCCTGCAGAGAGGAGCATACTCTTCAGCAGCAGGAAAGCTTTGAAGGGCTTGGCACACAAACCTGTCTTTTTAGTCATCTCAGCTTGAGCTGACTGACAGTTTGAGAGAGTGGAAGGTACCCTGATACTTTGGAAGCTGGCTGGCTGTTATATGCTTGGCAGTTTATAAACCATATAGTTAAGGCTATTGCAGTAGTGATCAATATAATGAACATACTTATGTGTTCTTTTAAAAACAGTGGATAGTAAACATTTTAGCCTGTGTTTCACTAGCTTCATATTTTGTTTTAACTGTAGAGATTAAAGGTATAATTTTTAGCAAAAGCCTAGAAGCCAGTTTTTGAAGTATATGGGCATTCTATTATTGTTCCAGAAAGTATATAATGTACAATATAATAACCGTATTCAAAATCTTACCAAAACTGGTGGTGAGTTTCTAAACAGCTTTTCCTCTACATATTTAGGAATAGAAGATAACATGAATTCTGAGTACTACAATCCTTGGATCATATCCAGTGGAAAGAAAGGGAGATGACATAAATGAGAGACTCCTGTTACATTTTTTTAAATGTCATTGAATGAGATTATTGGTAGTGCTTGCTCTGTATGACTCCTACACGACATGTTAATATTCTTACAAATGCTGTCTCAGACATAACTTCTGGTCTGGCATATTACTCTCTGTCTGCTTTGTAAGCACAGTAACCCTTCTTTATTTGCAGGAAAAACAAGTCTGACTACCATTTCCTTTACCCAACTGTAGTTGATTGTCCTTAACATGATTACTCTATGACTGTATTCATACAGGATTATACCTCACTGCAGCTGCTGCCTCCTAGTCCAGACCCTCTTGAGATATGTGTGTATAAACCACATGGTCTACATAAAACATAATACATTAAATATTAAATATTTTCCTAAAACATAATATACTGCAATATTAAAAAAGGCAAGTCATAGTGGCATAAATGCTGTTTATATTTTCACTATTGGAAAATTGTGTGAAGTACAACCAAACAAAAATGCCAATAGTTGCAGAAATATCTGATGAAAAGCTGTTTCAAGCTATAGAAATCCTTCATCCACAGCCCCTTTCCCATGGGGTCAGGGTGTCATTTCAACAGTGACAATCATTTAGAGCCAATGTCCACAGTGCTGTATGACTAGCCCTGCTGTGGTTGTTCTTTCATATCACACATACACATACACATACACACACTCTCACACCTACAGGCAATTTAGACTGCCCATTTTATCTACCACATATCTTTGGAATGTGGGAGGAAACAGAAGCACCCAAAGAAAACCTATGCAAATACAGGGAGGACATGCAGACTCAGAACAGATGTACCATGTGAGAACCGAACAGGGGAACCTCTTGCTGTGAGGCAATAACATTACTGGTGCGCCACTATGCCATCCTTCAATCTACACAAGTAATGAGATGCAATTACTGCTAGCCATAAAGTATAATAAAGACTTGCAATTTCTTTTAATGGCAACATGAAAAATGTATATAATATCTAAAACTCTTTTAACTAACATTTACAGTCTTAAGTTATTATTTCCAAGCAAATGTTCCAAAGTAGTGATTATTATTCAGTTGAAAATAATATTAATCTTCTTTTTTGATATATTGCAATTGAAATTGGAAAACTGGCACCCAGTTTCAAGATTTCTGTTTTCTAGACTAGATGATGTTATGTTCTTTGAGCAAAATTGTTTGAATAAAAAAATTATTAAAAAAATAATTTATTCATCTGCTACATTTATGCCTCAGTTACATACTGAAAAGTCTAAGTAATTAACTTAGACAAGAATGAATCATTTGAAAGCCATGCAACTCACTTAAGGAACTTTAAAATTAGAATTAAATTCATTGCTAGTAAAAATAATCAGGGTCCATTTCATAGCAAGTTTATAAGTCATATTGTGAAACAGTCATATCAACATAGAAGGGGGATGTGATACAAGTTTGCACTACATGACTTAGAATAAATTCACTACAAAATTATAATAGATGGTTAGTGCAGCATTATTCCAAAATGTTACCCTAAAGCTATGAAAATGCATAGGCAAGCAATATCAAAAAAGACTGAGGCAGCATGCAGTGTATTTTGTAGCCAACTCCGTGCTCAAAGATTTTTCATTAGCTAATTCCCACTCTGCATGCAGGCACATACATATATAAACTCAAGCACATACACAAACACAGAAATAGAGACCCATAACAAAATATGATGTCATATTTTGCAGTTATCTATCTAACAGCATACTTCAGTATACTGTGTTGCTACCTCCTTCTGCCAAATAGCAAAGTACAAATGTAAACACGCAATCACAAGAGGTGTCATAATAGGCAAATGCAGTTTGGTGAAGCTGCTTTCACATGACGTAAATCCAGTAAAAGTCCATGTTCTGACTTCACAGACTTGGGAATATTAAATACCTTGAATAGTCAATGCAGTTCCATTTATTAATGAAAGACTTCTGTCCATTCAACTGTCTCTAGCTACTGCCCCAATACAAAGCAGCTCCCTTTTAAAGTGCACAGTTTTATATCCGACGTGAATAATTACATTCATAATTTTACCCACTGAGCATAAACTAAATGTTTCTTGCTGCATTAAGCCTTTTGAATTCTTCAGTAGTCAAACAGTTGTCTATGAGCCTGTCACATTCAAACTTAATGGCAAAACATGTCTAAAGCTAAAACCACAGATGTGACCAGAATTGAGCCTTATCTTCAAATACACACGTTTTTCTTTTTTTTTTTCTGCCAGTGCACTTACTTGTCAAAAACTGTATAATACACTGTTGAGGTTCTACTGATAAAGTCACTTTGATTCTTTCAATATCTCCAAAAGACCAAGACGACTGTGAATGTTAAACTTTATTGAGCCTATTTTGCAGGAAATGTTTTTTTTTTTTTCACAAACCGTGGGAAGTACCAATTTCACAAATAGGATTGCTTCATATGTCTTGCAGTATTCCTATGAAATATAAATCTGACAGGTCCAGTGTGCAAGTACATAAGGAATCTTTACACCTTCCAGCAAATTTCTCTGATTCCATGGCAGTGAACACACTCAGAAAAGAATATATATAGACTCACTTCAAGCATTGTCAAAAATTCACAATATTCCAGCTAACAACACCCTTTCAGTGTGTACATACAGAAGCCACAGCATATGAAAATAGTTTATTTTCTCAAGATCTCTACACAAGCTTTCATGATCAGTGTTAGTCTACACATAAATCTTACGCACATGATATCCTCTGAGAAATTCAGCCCACCACAGGACTCCAAATAATTGCTACCACTAATAGCTCCACAACTTCTAAAATTAAAAACATGTTGCCACTGCAGTCTTTTTCTGCATCTTGCTGCAGTGCACTGAAGGAAAGGAACATATCTACTTTCAGTGGGCAAAACGTAATCAAACAGTTTACAGAACTGTCTGATCTATATGTTCAGTGGTTTGAAACTTTCAGATTTCAAACGTCAGAACTATACAACTTGTTTAGAATAAGAGCATACATTTTTGCTTATGCTGAATATTGCAACTGGTGATTTTAAATTTACAGTGTACTGATATGTTTAATCTTAACCTGGTACATAAGTTATTTCTGTTTCTATCATCGAGGATATATGGAACCCGTGTTCAAAGGAACAGATTTTCTTAGAAGGCTCACACTGAATTTTTAATAATACGACAGTGTTCTACCATTGTGTTCTACTTCCCAAACTTATCACTGGAAAGTCAGCCAAATAGCATATTTCATGATCTGTCAATAAAGACCAAAAAGACTAACACCTCTGAAAAACTCTTCTGGCTCATGTGTTGCAATTATACCTCAAAGCGTCATTAAGTGAACATCAGTATTGCCAGACTGTTCACAGTATAATATACAGCATGAAAACATAATGAGAAAAGATGAAGCGAGAGAAACAAATAACTTTCCATAGGAAAATATCCATCACATGCAGAGGAACACACCTCATACATTATTTACACTTGAGTGGTAAAGAGATGTTGCCTATGCTTTAAATGTGGGTCTATATCACTTCATTGATAAAACCTAAATTTATCAAATGATGTTTAAACAAAGTTTTTCATAGAGAAAAACAATGGTTGGCCATCATTGGGATTTTGCCATGTTCCCCACTGTAGTGCAATCTCAGAACTGGCATATTTAGTTGGGGGAGGGGGGGTTCAGCCCCCCACCTGGGTGGGTTTCAAATTTTTAGAATTTTGTCACGGGCGATAAGTTGGC